>NC_043711.1:43494517-43665506 GCF_006229205.1 Suricata suricatta
TTTTGTAGTTCTTTACGAATTTTAGGATAGATTGTTCCAGCTTTGAGAAGAATGCTGGTGCAATTTTGATTGGGATTGCACTGAATGTGTAGATTGCTTTGGGTAATAATGACATTTTAACAATGTTTATTTTTCCGATCCAGGAGCATGGAATGTTTTTCCATTTCTTTGTGTCTTCAATTTCCTTCATAAGTTTTCTATAGTTTTCATCATACAGATCTTTTACATCTTTGTTTAGGTTTATTCTTAGGTATTTTATGGTTTTTTGTGCAATTGTGAATGGGATCAGTTTCTTGATTTCTCTTTCCATTGCTTCATTATTGGTGTATAAAAATGTAACCAATTTCTGTACATTGATTTTGTACCCTGTGACTTTGCTGAATTCATGAATCAGTTCTAGTAGGCTTCAATGAAGCGTTTTAAAGCCATGTGGCCATGACATGTGACTAAAATGGAAAGGATGAAGATGAGTTGAGTAGAGGAAGTTACAAGATTCAGGGTACTAGAAGAATCATTAATGGAAAGCTGATGGACAAATCTTCATGTAGTCTTATTTATGAGAGAGTGAGAAGAAAAATATCTAAATTTTCATAAATAAAAGATAATTAATGAAAAGTTGGTAAATTGTTATGATGGGAATACTTTATAGCCATTCAGTGTGATATTTATTAAGAGGTTTTGTTGATGATTGAACGTGCTTATGATAAACATGGGAAATGCAAGATATACGAGTTCATACCTAAGAAAATGAATTCTGAAACCTGGTCACCCATACAATGGAAAAAAGATTTAAATATACATCTGTTAAATATAATATTTCGATATTAAAGCTACCAGTTTTGCAGCACCTGGGTGACTCAGTCAGTTGAGTGTCTGATTCTTGATTTCAGCTCAGGTCATGATCCTAGGATTATGGGATTGAGCCCCACTGGGTGCTGAGCATAAAGTCTGCTTAAGATTTTCTCTCTCTCTGCCTCTGCATCTCTCCCCTGCTCACTCTTTCTCTCTCTTAAAAAAAAAAGAAAAGAAAAGAAAAGAAAGCTACCAGTTTAATATTCCATTATTATGTTACACGGGTTATGTTAAACCTATATATCATATCATTTATCCCCAACAAAACAATAACAAGAAGGGCTTATAATTGTCCACATGAGTAAACAGAGGCTTAAGAAGACTTAGTTAAGTCATAGAGGTCTTAAGGCTAGAAAATGGCCTCGCCAAGTTAGAAATTACATCCTACTATTTTGTGAATCTTTTTTTTTAAGATGAAGAATTATATACTACTCTCTTTTAAATCATTTTTTTCTGTTCTGCATTTTCCAATTTCACACTGTGGAAATATACTGCATTATAATTTTAAAAATAAATTGTATGTCAAGCCAACTAAAGAAATAGAATAGCAACTTTTGCCTCATTGGTGATATGATTATTTTCTTCCTTCCCTCCCTGGTTCTCGACTACGTCTTGATAGCTGGCTTTCTAGTCTGTTTTCAATTCATTAAGTGCTCATTTAGCACTTACTATGTTGCTAGGATTATTGATTCTATTTACCCTCAGAACCACTGGCATGAACTGCTGAAAACACAAGTTCCCCTTTCAGTGCAATTATCCTTGTGTTAGAGAAATGACTTCCTGTGCTTTTGCTTGTTCCTAGCTGTTGAAGCTGGGAGGCCAGAGGACTGGCACCGTTGGAATTGGCCTTCTCCTTACCTCCCCTCAGCCAATTCCGTATACTCATAGGAAAAACTGAAATTTTGTAATTTCAGTGCATTCTTATCTCATAATATTCTCCTCTCAGCCAAGGAAATAAGAAGCAATTCGAGACCCCAAAGCTGCCAACGTGAGGCATGTCAGCAACATTATGCACTTTGACTTTCTGCTCTTAGCAGACTCTAGTTTTCCTCCAGTAATTGGGGGAGCAGTAATTTTGCAAAGCATTTATTTTTTTTTCTGCCCAATGGCTTTACCAAGACTTCATAACGATTTTTACAAATATCTTATTTGAATAGTGTTTTAAAGAATGTGACATCTATTTCTCTGAATTTATGGCACTATTTTGGCTTTGATTATTCTCTTTGTTATTTTTGGTAGTGTCCTAACCTAAGAAGAAGAGACTAAAAACTACTGTTCTAATTATATATACTCTAAAAAATATACGTGGACATAAAAGTTTATTATCTAGAATATAAAAATTCTTAAGTGGAAGACTTTTTCTCAGAAATTTTCTAAAGACATTTGCTATGTATTCCAACTCACAGAGTGGTAATAATAATAATAATAATAACAATAAACAATTTATAATAATATACATAAAAATAACCAAAATGAAAGTAACAATTATTGAGGCATTACTACATGCCAGATGCTGTGCTAATTTTTTAAATAAAATTATTATTTATTTCATTTAATCTTCTGAACAACACTACAGGTTAAGTATTATTATTGATTGTTAGCCCAGTGATGAGACTGAACGTTAGAGACTATGCAACCTCTGTCAGAACATACAACCAATAAACAGCAAAACTGGGATTCAAGCCTGAGTCATCCTCACTTGAATACATATTTTCCAATAACATTTATCTTCATTCATTTTAAAATAAAGCCATAGCTTAGAAAGCCAGAAACATTTTTATTAATATCCAGGTCATTCAGATCAGTTTATGTTGAGTGGAGGCCTGTTAAAAGAAAGCTACGTCCAAATTATTGATCAAAGCTCATAAAACTCAATGGAAGAGAAGGAACAGTGGATCTAATTTATTGACCACAGGTCCCTAAACGCAAATTGATATAATCAAATCAATCATTTAATTTTAATAAACCTTGTCTCCATATCTATAATCAATAATATGAATTTAAATGAGCGGTCTCATATTTTTGTAAGAATAATCTGCAACATGTAACACTTGGTCAGCATTCTAGGTATCACTTGGGAAACATGTCTTTATTATCACAAATATCAAACTAAAAATTTGTAAAAATGTTTATTCATTTTTGAGAGACAGAGAGACACAGAGCACAAGCAAGGGAGGGGCTGAGAGAGAGAGAGAGAGAGAGAGAGAGAGAGAGAGAGAGAAAGAGAGAGAGAGTCACAGAACTGAAGCAGGCTCCAGGCTCCAAGTTGTCAGCACACAGCCTGATGTGGTTCTTGAACCCATCAACTGTGAGATCATGACCTGAGCCGAAGTTGAACACTTACCTAAGCCACCCATGCACCCCTTAAATGTTTTAAATTAACCATTATTTGAAATGTAATAGATGAACACATGTGTTTAAAGATCTTGTAGGGAGCAGGGTGCCCCAGTTGGTCAAGCATTTAACTCTTGATAGCAGCTCAGGTCATGATCTAGTGGTCATGAGATCAAGCCCCACATTGGGCTCTGTACTGAGCATGGAGCCTGGTTGGGATTCTCTCTCTCCCTCTCTCTCTCTGCCCCTCCCTCTTGCCTGCCTCCTGATCGCATGCATTCTGTCTCTCTCACAATAAATAAATAACCTTAAAAAAATAATGATGTCCTTGTAGAACCTTTAATATTAATAAAATGACTATTCTTAATTCAAAGACCACGTTTGCCATGTTGTATCAGTTACTCCACACACGTATCCCACTTAGTCATCACAACTGTATGAAAGAGATAACTGAGCCACACAAAGGCTAAATCGCTTGTTCAAAAACCCACCAACATTTAAGAGCCTTATAACAACTCGTATGAAGATACGGCACTGTCCATGATTACGTTTTTTTCAACAGAAGTAAGACTGCCTGGTCTGAACTACTTGGCTTCTGTTTCAGATGGCTTCTAAATTTTGTCATTCATAAGCTGAGATATCAAGAGAAAAGTGAAAAGTACACTTTAAGGTATATTTTTCTATTTAAATTGTTTTGATATTTTTCATAAGGCTTTGCATTCATGTATTTGTTGTGTATATGATTATAAAATCCTTATAGATGCAGGGACACCAGAAATCCAATTATAACTTTGCTTGCAAACAGTTTAGTAGCAATAACTCATGGGCTTTAAAAATTTAAAAAAAAAACCTTCCATGGTTAATGAGTAAGAATACTTCTCTACATTAGGAAACAGGAATGTATTTAG
This sequence comes from Suricata suricatta, assembly GCF_006229205.1. Taxonomy (NCBI): domain Eukaryota; kingdom Metazoa; phylum Chordata; class Mammalia; order Carnivora; family Herpestidae; genus Suricata; species Suricata suricatta. The sequence continues at coordinate 43,498,612 of NC_043711.1, forward strand.
CCTATATCTGCAAATCGGTCAGGAGAAGAACACCTGAATGCCCCATCAATCCTCTGCTTTCTAGGTATCATCTACTTTTACTCAGGGTTTAACGTGGGAAATTTTTACTTTGGCCACCTCTAGTTACTAGATGTCTGATTAGAGTCAAGAAAGTTAAACCTGCTGAATTCTAGGGGTGCCTTTTTTTTTTTTTGGAAAAAAAAAGATGATGAAGTAATAAGATTGACATAGTAGCACTTCAATAAATATTTTATTAAAACTAAACGAGGTTGTGAAAATGAGGGAGCATAAGGCAAGCTGACATCCCACAAACTCCCCTCTCCCCAAGGTGGGATGTGTGTGACATTCCTCAGGCACTCCAGGCTGCCCAAGAACAAAGGAAAGGGGAAAACAAATGGTTAACTGATAGAAAATATAGTCCTGCAGGAAGAGTCTCCATCAGTTTACAAATGTCTTAGTAAATTACAAGAAAAAGGCAATTTTATCAATAGCCTAATCACCAGAAACCTATAGACTCAGTTTCCTGGAGCCCTAACATCACCCTCCCTCCACTGTGATGAGGGGAACAAGGACAAGAAGGAGATGGTAGGTAAAATGGAATTTCTTTATGACTTGCAGCCCAATGACAATATTTAAGACAAATGCAAAGTATGACATTTCTTCAGAAACTCCCAACTGTCTTAATGTCAATGCTTATTTAGAGGGAAAACAACCTTAGTGATAGCAGCAAGGCCTCCAATATCTTAGGAGTCCTCTTTTGCATATGAAAGTCCTTCTGGAGGCCTCCCTTTTGCCTATACCTCCCCCAACTCCACAGTATATAACCAATCATTCTTCACAACCCCCATTCAGCTCTTTCTGCCCAGGGATCCTGTCCTTTAATAAAATCATATTTTGGCACCAAAGACATCTCAAGAATTCTTTCTTGGCCGTCAGCTCCAGACCCCCACTAGTTCAAAACCCCATGAAAAAGAGATTTATAAACACAAATGTGAATTAGTGTTCTTAGATATTATCACTAAAATCACCTAGTTCAACCCCTTTGTTCTATGTACATTGAGACCCAGATAATTAAACAAACCAAAATTATACAAGGACACACAATGACATTTCTAAATACCATGCAAACCCTTTCATGATAGGTTTTTCATGCCAGTTGTTATGGGACATTACTCCCAAAGTAAGGTAGTTACAGGGATGCCCCACTGCACAACTCTAGAGGGCACTATTCACAGTGTGAACCATAAACAGGGCGTGCCCTGAAGTGCAACTTGAAACTCAAAATGAATGAGGCCTCCAGAACTGTGCTGCCAAGTGGCATTGTTCATAGCTTCATCTCAATTGGCTTTTTCTTTCCTCCTTCAAATACTTACCACTAAGGTCATTGTTTGAGTTTTCAGAAATTTGTCCTTTTTTAGTGATTACCTTTGCAATATATTTTTTTAACTGAATAAAGGATCACTGTTGTATACCCTTTTCTCAAAACACATTGCCTTTGCAGAGCCTGCAATGGGGGGGCGGGCAGGGGTGCAGAGCTCAATACCCTCCTGAAATCCAGTTTCTTAATATTAGCATTTCCAAAAATGGATTCTTGACCTTTCTTTTTCCCTATTATTTGATATTGTCACTTTATAGTCTTTGGCTTTCAGAAAGATTATACTGTAAGGTTTAATAGATGGAGGCAGAGATGGGAGGAAAAAAGAGACCACGTTATGGAGCCAAGAAGGCCTTTATTGGGATCTGCAATTCCCGGGCGAGGTTCCGTGACTCTGGAGCGGGGAGTCAGGGAAGTCGCACCTGGTATGGGAGAGCAAGGTGTTTTATGGGTGCAGAAGTTCCGGGTTTGAGCTCAGGTGGGCCGATAGCCACGTAGGGTCATCTTTGGACGGTGGCAGGATTCAATTGGCTGTTCGCTTCGGTGGGGAGGGGGATGCTGGAATTCCATGGTGAGGCATTCCAGTTTGAGACAGTCCAGATTGAGAGTGGGGGTCATCAGTCCTGGTGGCGCCTGGATCTGTTATCTGGCCTGCAATAAAATGGCCGTTGGTGCTTTTCAAATGGCTTGGGTCATCCCAGGTCTGCAAGTGGGGGTTGTCAGTGTTCGCAGCTCTCCACATCAAAGTGGCCGCTCAGTTGCTTTCCCATGGTATATGTAAGAACATATACCACCTTGTATCATAAGCCTGTCCTCCATCTCCCTGACGCCCTGAACACTTCATGGAGTCCTACCCATGGTTCTTCCTCTTCCAACCCATGACCATTAGCCTCTCCCAACACTCAGCTCTAAGCTCTCAGTTTCCCATCTGAACTATTCAATATCTTCCCCTGTGAAGATGAAGGCTATGGAATCAGGCAAACCTACAGTTTGAATCCAAGCTCTGTTATCACTTAGGTATGACTTCTTTGAATAGACCCTGGACTCCCTGAGGTTTATTCTCTCACTATTAGATGAAATTGATGATGCTACCTCCTGGGATTGATCTGAAGAATAAATGGTATTGTCTGTAAAAGGCCTCATAGGTCCTTACAAATTTTAGGCCTGTTGTGATCATTTCTAGGTCATTACCTTTTCATTGGAAAGTAAGTTCTTTGGGGGCTGAAGACTATGCCAGTCTTGATCACTAATGTCTATCAGTGCCTTGCCTGGTGCCTCCACAGAGAAGGTGCAAAGTAAATGTAACCTGACCGTAAGCCGGCACCCCTGGGTCCCAGTGTCTGAGCAGTACCCTGGCCAAGTAACCCAGCCCAGGAGCCAGATGCAGCTCTAGCCGCATCCACACACTTACCATTTTTTTGAGAAGACAAACTGTTAATCCAAAATTCAAATGAACACATTAGAAAAGCCTCTTCCTCCTAATTTGTCATCATATAGCTCCCATTCTTTCTCTGCTCCCCACCTTAAACTTCTTGTAAAGACTGTTATTCCTTATTCCTTCTCACCACCTGCCATCCCTCCTACCTCTTTTTCTCTTCTTACTCAAATTGTACAGAAGTCCAGGAATTATGCCGGGAGCAGAAGAAGGGGAGGACCTGAAGGCCGAGGATAGGATTCTATTTAGCTGGCAAGGAAAGGAGTCAGGGAAGAAGGGTTGTTCTTGCATTAATGGATTTTAACTCTCTGTCACCTATGTGTTGAAGGAAGGAATGAATGAATGAATGCCACTGGCCTGGGTCCCTCATCTCCAAGACCTGCAGTCCTCTCTGCCTCTTAGTGTTTACTGCCTGCATTTAGCAAGTTCTGTACCATGGTCATTTTGAAATGTATTCTTTTAAATTTCCTTAATTGTCAATAAGTAACTGATGATATTCAGTCACGATGAAAAGGATTTTGCAAATGCCACACTGCCTAATGAAGAAAAGGTACTGTCAGAGCAGATACAGAGAAATGAGCTGTTGTATACCCAAGGGGCCAGTTACTGGATGAGAAAGTTTAAGTTCAATCTCCGGACAGCCAAAGGGAAGATGTGGCAAAGCCACAGGAAACAGAACCAGAAGGAGGGAAGTCTCTGTCCTGAACTGAGTTTGGTGTCCTGTTGTCTGATGATTTCATGAAGTGCTATTCTTCCTCTCTGGATTATAAACTCTTTGAGAGGAGAGTCTTTATTAATCCAGATATTCCTTTTGCAACTCCAAAGGCATACCAACAGAGAACTAAGCATATGGCAGTTTCTCAATAAATTGAAAAAGCACTTCAATTAATTACATTTCACTTTCTTTAGGCCCGTGGAGAGCAGAACAAACAATCCTTGTTAAAAAGCTGAGGAGTTCACTAGAGATGACAGGTACCTGAGAGAATCTCTCTTAAAATACTGTATAAAACCTTGTTTAACGGCTGGAGGGTTTTACTCCACCTACATCTGAAGAGTGCTGCTAAGAATTCTCATGATCGGACCTGTGACATTCAAGTGGGAGGGTTAGTTTCTGCAGAAAAGCAGAATTTAGGGAGCTTGACTACAGAGTGTCTGCCTGGAAAGAGCGTGGATGTGACTCTCATCTTGTGGTCTGAAGCAAGTCTTTTAATTTTTCTGTTTTAATTCCTACATCTGACTTCATTATGCAGGGATATTATAAACAAATATAAATATTTAAGGCAATACCTGGTAAAGAGTACTTGCTAAAAATTTGGTAGTATATTCTTCATAAATTATCCATTTTTGAGAGATGGAAAGAGATGGACCATGGCAAGGGGGTGGGTTCAGAGAGGGAGACATAGAATCCAAAGCAGGCTCCAGGCTCTGACAGAGGCCAGTGTGGAGCTCGAACCCATGAACCACGATATCATGACCTGAGCCAAAGTCAGATTCTCAACTGGCTGGGCCACCCAGACGCCCCTCAACTTATCCATGTATTTTAACCACAAACTGGCAGCCAAAATCTATAAACTTAAAAAAGAGAGATACTAAAGTTTTACCAAGTCAGGTTTTCCGTCACTGCCATTTAATCTCTTTCCTTAAAATATGCTCTTAATATCTTCACTATTTACATTGCATTCTGTCTGTACCTTGTTGGTTCTACCTTTCACACCCTTCTAATTCACGCTGTTTTTCAAGTTGTGGCTTAGTCACCATTTGGATGCCAATATTTAGGTTACCTAATTGGGTCTCAGAGATCAACTCCTCTCGGATTTCAGTAATTTTCACCACTCGGTTTTGGGTAAGGTTTACTGGGGCGTGGGCACAGGGTAAGGTGAAAGCAACACACCTTGGGTGGAGCTGGGTGGAGCCGTGCCCCAGACACAAGGTTTCACCAGCTGTACAAAGGACGGAGAACGCAGAACCCCCCCCCCCCCCCCCCCCCGTTATCTTGCAGTATCTTGCAGAACTGCGTTTGCTTCTGGCTGAGAGCAGACTGCTCCCCGCCTTCCCCAGCCTCCCGCCCTTCACTTCATAACAGTGAGAACAAAGAACCGCTGCTCCTGGGAGAGATAAACTAGTCAGCAGTGTTTGAGATGATTAAAAACAAGAAAAAGATTCCTTGTGGGTATTGCTAGGGCACTCTCCTCCCCTCTGGTGGAAGGCAGGGCAAGCTTCGGTCAACACTGCTACTGTGCAAGAGGGTTACAGTAATTCTGAATCAAGCCTAACCAAGCAAAACAAAGAATTTTGTCTTGCCTTAGATAATCTGAGATGTATTTTGGGGGTTGGGTGATCTCCTTCCCAGAAATTGAGTGTGAAACTGGCTTTCATTTTAGCAAGTTCATAGAATGACTTCAGGGAAATCTCATGTTTAATTTGTGTATTGACCATGTAAATATGTAGTTTCCAAAGTGTTTCTCTGCTGCTGGTGAGCCATCAATCAGATCGCATTTTAAAACTTGTTCTTCGGGGCGCCTGGGTGGCTCAGTCGGTTGAGTGGCCGGCTTCGGCTCAGGTCAGATCTCACGTTTGTGGGTTCGAGCCCCGCGTCAGGCTCTGTGCAGACAGCAAGCTCAGAGCCTGGAGCCTGCTTCAGATTCTGCCCCTCCCTCTCTCTGCCCCTCCCCCTCTCATGTTCTATCTCTGTACCCAAAAGAAATAAAACATTAAAAAAAAAACCTTGTTTTTCGGAGTATTGTTTACTGGAAATGAGTGTTTGCAAGAGTATTTGGAAAGAAATGAATGACCTTTTGAAATGTGGCCTTGGAGACTATTCTGGAAAGGGCCGTGAAATCTGTTTGCATATTTTGGGGACATTCATTTAAGTCAAAAAGTGTTTACTGAGCACACACAAAATCCTCAAAAATGAATGATATCATAGGGGCATAAAGACATTATCAAAAAGGCTTCATGCTTACCCAGGGCTAATGCCTTTTCCCTTTTCCAGTGATTGAAAAGAACTAAAACAGCTGTATTTGCTTCCTACACTGCTGTGACAAATTTCCACAAATTTAGTGGCTTAAAACAATACAAATTTGTTCTCTCACAATTCTGGAGGCCAGAAGTCTGAAATCAAGGTGTCGGTAGGGCCACACTCCGTTTCCTGGCTTCCGGTAACTGCCACCAACCCTTGTCACCCCACTGCGCATAGTCGCAGGACGCCAGTGTGTCTCCCTGTTCACACGCTTTCCCTTCTGCGTGCATCTTCCCTTCGGTTTGCCTATCTCTAACTCCCTCTTGCTTTCCTTCATGGGAATACACGTGATTGCACTTCGGGTCCACCCGAATAATAAAGGGTAAGTTCCTCTCCTCAAGATTCCTAACTTAATCACATCAGTCAATTAGCCTATGAGGTAACGTTCACTGTTTTCCACATGAGGTGAAGTCCTCAGGTTCTGGGGATTAGGCCATGGGCAAGTCACATCTTTTCTGGTGGGGCCATTTTTCAGCTTAGCAGAATCCGCCCTCTGGCTTTTACAGGTGAAACATATGCTCCCCACCCCAGCCGCCCCCAGAGTTTCAACCCATCACAGCACCAACTACAGTCCAAATGTCATCTAAACATCATCGGCCCTCAAAGCTCCATATCTCATCATCTAAGTCAGGTAGAGTTGAAACTCTGGGTACAATTCACCCTCCGGCAAAATTCCTCTTTCCCTATGGACCTGTGAAACCCAGAAAATGGTTACCTGTCTTCAAAAGACAACTGTGGGACGGGCGTAAGATAACAGTTTTAGAGATCCCCACTCTGAGAGGGAGGAGATGGAAGAAAAAATGGGCTCACGGATCCCAAAGCAATCCTGCAGGCCCCCTTCGTTAGGTTTCCACGCCAGAAAATAATCCTAATGCTGCCTGTGGGACTAGGCCTTCTGTGCCCGACCTGCCCCCAGGTCTCTGTCCTCAGAACCATTCCCCCGTTTTTTACAGAAAAGTAGCACATATTTGCAGTGGTGTCACCCGGTGAGGCTGTTTCCTGTCTACTGAATCCCAGAACTCTCCCAGGTACCCTTTCTTTCCAGTCCGGCAATGCTTCTGTTTCTGCTGCTAAAAATTCCTCAAAACCCTTGTGGGCCTTCCAAGTCTGTCATGGGTTGTCACACCATTAGGCAAGAGTGCCCTCCAATGATCATTCCCAGAGAACCCAGCTCTATTCCTAACTTCTGAAACGACTGAGTGCATCCACGAGTCACACACCCGAAATCCTTGTATCAAATTGTTGTCCAGCCACATCCTTCGCTTTCTTTCAAAAACATGCTTGTTCAACAATGGCTCCTCTCATTTTAGCTTTGTCTTTTTGGCACTCTAGATGGGCTGTGAGTTTCTGAAATTATCAAATTCCTGCATAATAGTACCTTTGAAAATTTATTTCCTTCCTCTTGGATTTTTACCATCAGCAGTCATGAGAAATCAGTTAAAATGTTAAACCATTAACATTCTTCTTGGAAATCGCCTCAGCTAAATCTCTGAGTTCATTGCTTAGAAGTTCTGCTTTTGATACAACTATAGAACACAATTCAGCCAAATTCTGTCACTGTATAACAAAGATACTCTGTCCTTCATTTTCCAATAACAGTTCCTCATTTCCTTCTGCACCCTCACCAGCAGTGCCCCACGCATTCATATTTCTGACAACATTCTGTTTATGACAATAAACATGTAGTCTCTGAAACTAAAGATTTCTCTACCATGTTCCTTACTACCTTCTGAGCACCGACCAGAATCTCCTTTAATGCCCAAATTTCTACCAACAGTTTGCTCAAGGAAATCTAGACACTTGCTATCATACTTCCCCAAATTCTTCTAGCTGCCCTTCAGTACCCAATTCCAAAGCCCCATCTTTGGTTTTAAGAATTTATTACAGTGGTTATAAAAAAAATGTGTTTTACTTTCTTAGTGCCACCATAGAAAATTACACACACTTGGAGGCTTAAAATAACAGATTTTTTTCTCTCTCTCTCTCTTTTAGGTCTGAAGGGCAGAAATCGAAAATCTGTTCCACTGCGTTGAGACGAAGGAGTCAGCCAGACTGAGCTCCCTCTGGAGGCTCTCTGCCCCGTCAGCTTCCAGTGGCTACAGGGATTCCTCGGCAAATCAGTCTAATCACGATCTCTACCTTCATATCCGTTTTCCTCTTCTGTCTTTTTCTCTGTGTGTCTGTGTCCAAACTCCTTCTATATCTTATAATCAAGATGGCACGTGTCTACATTTTGGCCCACTCAGGTAATCTAGGATAAATGTCTCCTCTCAAGATCCTGAATGTAATCACATCTTCTGCCCTCTAAAATAATATTCACTCTCTGCCATAGAGCTAATACTCACAAGTTCCAGGGTATAAGACTTGGACACATATTTGTAGGAGGGGCATTTTTTGCCCTATCACAGGAGTTAACAGTGAATGATATCCTACTATGCAGGCTAGACACTGTGGTAAGCATCTTACATGTAATCTTACCCAAAAGGTGGAGAAGTGTTGTGGGGTAAGCATTTATTTCACTTAGTCCTTTAAAAAGATACTTTGGGGGCACCTGAGTGGCTCAGCCAGTTGAGTGTCTTACTCTTGATTTTGGCTCAGATCATGATCCCAGGGTCGTGGTATCAAGCCCCACACTGGGCTCTGTGCTGAATGTGGAGCCTGCTTAAGATACTTTCTCTTTCCCTTTGTCTCTCTTCCCCTCTCCTGCCCTCTCTCGAAAATTAAGAAAAAAGTATCTTAAATAACGCATTATGTCTCCATTTTAAAGATGAAGAAATATAAAATCAGAGGGTGACACATCCCCAAACCTCCCAGCTAGTTTGCTCGGCTGCAGGTGCAGAGACCTTGGAAATATCGCTCTCCCACCTCTAGGTGGCTACTGTTCTTTAGGGGTTGACATGTGTATATGTATACATGTAAAAATACATATACATAAAACAGTTACAGATTCCATCATAATCCATGCCTGTTCTCCTTTACTGTTCATCCAATACACTTTAAGAGTAACCAGTAAAGAGAATGGCCAACCACAAGTAGATATATTGTGAGGTAGCATTGATTTTTGGATTACAAATATCCATGAAGCCTCATTCCCTGTCCCAGGTGAAAGATTCATTGTTGTCTGATGGCAGCCTTAAATTCAAGTGATGAGGTGGGGTGGGGGGAAGGGATGACTACTTTGCTACATGTTGCCAATACGGTGAAAGATTTAGATCCCTGTAGGAGTCCAGACAGATGACGAAAACCCTGCTGGCCAATCATCAGTCCACTACAAAAGACCTTGGTCTCAAGCTCTCTAGGAGGCAGCAATAAGAGAAACAAAGGAAAGAAGATGCAGTCCTCCTCTACAAGAAAACAGCAGAAGCTCCTGTACAATTTAAATACACGTGATGGAGAAATTAAACACTGGTCTTGGAAAGGACGTATGAGCAAGCAGAAGGTCAAGATTCGGGAATGACCGGAGATGGAAAGAGCTACTTTGGAAAGCCAGTAGTGACAGTCTTCAGGAGAAGTGTGTGGCTGGGCAGGCAGGCAAGGACAAGCCGGTAGCAGTAATGACAATGCCGCACATGTTTACACGGAGGGTTGTCTGGCTGGAGCAGACTGGGTTGGAGGAGAAGATCATGAGGAGAGTTTCTACAAAACGCTGAGTTATATTTTACTTTATAAAATGTCATCTATGAAGTTTCATTATTAGGATTATTAATTTACATTTACCGTGAAATATTAATCACACAAACAGAAGTGAACATATAGAAAATAAAGATCGCTGATAATGATCTTGCAGAAATAGCCACTGCTAACATCTTATTCTGAACCCTTCCTATTGTATGGCTTTAACCATATTTATTTATATACTTTTATACTATCTTGAGTTATTTTATACGTTCTTAGGATTTTGATACAAAATTTGCCTTAGTCTGATTTCTTCACTTAAAGACCTGCTAAAAAGATTTTTCAAGTAATTAACCATTCCTCCTAATCATGATTTAAAAAAACTTTTTTTTTTACTGTTTTTTGTTTATTTTAGAGAGAGAGAGAGAGAGAGAGAGAGAGAGACAGCATGAGCAGGGAGGGTCAGAGAGAGAGGGAGACACAGAATCTGAAGCAGGCTCCAGGCTCTGAGCTAGCTGTCAGCACAGAGCCTGACACGGGTCTCCAACCCACGAACCATGAAATCATGACCTGAGCTGAAGCCGGATGCTTAACTGACTGAGCCATCCAGGCACCCCTAATCATGATTTTAGTGGCTGTATAATTTTCACTCATATTGGTGTATTATTGTTCATTTAACGATTCTCTGAGTATTTAGGTTGTTTCCTATTTTAACATTGTATAATTATTCATCTGACCAACACCTTTGTAGTTCTAATTTTTGTGCATATAAACTAGATTCCTTAGTTTCAAGTGAGGAGGTAAGGGAGTCCCAGTAGTTTATCAATATTATCTCCTTGATTTTTTATCCTCCTTTATATACGTATCTGTGTGTCTTATACATATATCCCCATACACATATATACACATACTTATAAAAATATACAAATACATACATATATTTTTGTAGAATTATTATATGTACCTGTATGCTGTTATATTAAAACATAAAAAATGTTATTGTATATAGACATATAAATATATACTTATATATTCCTATAAAATAGGGTTTGGTATTGCTTTGTTAGGAAAGTTATAGATATAATAACTACCAAAAGAGATAACATTGTACCAGCAAGTCTGTAAAGGTAAGTGAAATCTGTATCTGACAAATCCAGAGCTCACACTCAGTCCTCTCTAAGATCCAAATCTAAAACCTCTGAGAGATTACTGCTCCACTACTACTAATGTACCTTAATTGAGCACTAACTATGTGGTAGGCAAAGTTGTAAGTATTTTGTGTGAACTGTCTTATTCAACTCTTATAATGACTTTGTGAAGTAAAGGGCTATTATTATAACCATTTATGATCAAAGAAATGAAAGTAGAGAGAGTGAAATAATTAGAGCAAGGTCACACAGCTAGGCATACTTGTGAAGAAGTCTCAGTAGACAGAAATGCAGTATTAAAATATGACTCTGTATTTGTAGATACTACATGTGTCTAAGACAGAACTCCCTGGCACCCATCGTAGTCCTATGGGCAAATATTTCAGTGGTGGCAATGTCATGTATCGGCTAATAATACAAGGTCTGGAGCCAGATTTCCCAAATCCAAATCTCAGCTCCAGCACACACTAGCTGTGTGACCTTGGGCAACTTACTTAACATGTCTATGCCTAAATTTTCTCATTCCTAAAACTAAAATAATAATAATAATAGGTTAGTTATGAAAATTTTGCGATGATCAAATAACAAAATTTATGTTCCCTTACTTAAGCAAGTCTTTTGTAAATAGTGATTACTATTCAAAGAAGTAATAATAATAAGGGCACCTAGGGGGCTCAGTTAAACATGAGTTCAAGCCCCACATTGGGCTCTGCACTGGCAGTGTGGAGCCTGCTTGGGATTTTCTCTCTCTCTGTCTCTGCCCACCCCACACTCACGCTTTTTTTCTTTCTCTCTCTCTTTTTTCTCTCTCCCCCTCTCCTCTCAAATTAAAAAAAGAACTTAAAAAAGTAATAATACTAATGACAAAATATCAAATACAAAGTAACAGATAAATGTTTTTGCTGTTAAGTTAAACTCTAAGAAAGAAGAGACATCTGTGGGAAAGTCCTAGTTAGGCCTTTTGTTAATGTTTCCAGTACAGTGAAAATTAAATTAAAATTAAATTGATTTTATTTTTAAATTAAAAAGTACTATAGAAACATAATAGCCAACTAATCTGATTCTTTGACACTTCATAAAATAATGAACTCTTTGGTCTTCTATTTCTCCTTAAATCAGATGAGCTGCCAATGTTCTGCTGGGCGGGCCTTAAAAAGGGAAGCTCAGTTCACACAAAGGGAACTGGCAGAACTTTGCTAGCATTTAAGAAAACAACACCAACAAGACATAAAAAAGGATGCAGATATGCCCGGAGAAGATCTGGAACAAGTGCTAGTGACTCGAGGGACAGCTTTCCTGACGCCTCCAAATCGACATGTACAAGTCCCCAAGCTTAATGGCCATGATTCATCCTCAGGAAGACATCTGTACCACATCTGGTAGGACAAGAGCTTGGGATTCAGAGAGAGAAAATTTTATAATTAAAAGGGTCACTGGTCCAAACAGAGGCGATGCAGGCCCTGAGTGCAGGCGTGAGTGGTATACATTAAGTGGCTCAAATCTGGGTCTCCAGACTCACGATTCAGTGCTCTTTCGCTCTACTGCCTTGTTGCATTTATGAATGTGTGCTTGCATATGCATGATTACATATACTATATTATACATACATATCATATATAATGTGCATGAATTGTGTGCAACTCTATATGAGTTAACATATACGTATGCGGTATATTTGTATATGTACAGATATGTATATATCTCATTCTGTATATTCTATCAAGTTCTGCCAGCTCTGTTGCATAATTTATGCCATGAATAATTGATAATATCCATGGAGGAAGTTTAGGTTAATTTACATCAAGATTTTTTTTTAACACGTTTAGCAATTTTTCACAACTACACATATAGCTGCCTGGATATGGATTTGGCTTTTGTGTGCCGGATTTTCTTTTCCTGATGCAGCGCTGAACTGCAAGGATGTTTTCAAAAAGGATATCTTGATACGCAAAATCAAATGACACTGTCACCGACGTCTGCATTTTTGGTAAGCGCTTCCCTCTGCTTCAGTGTCACTGTGCATAAGACATGCTGTGCTGTGCTGTTTCAGACAAAGGAGACAGAAGAGAAAGGCTACAAGTCTTTGCTCTATTTCTCACCTATTTATTCACAAAAAAAAGATGTGCAAATCCAAGGCCATCCTGTTTACTCTTGTAATGATAGACAATTGTCATTTATTTACTTAATGAAAAAAACCTCACCATGTATGGTTTACCTTTCTTTCTCTGAAGCAAAAAGCCATTGTAACTAGCTCATGTATATTATTTTCCTCAGTAAAGCTCACTTGTTTCATCTAATACCAGGAGAGCGTTTTCTTTCATCTTAGCTCTTTCTTTTCCCCCAGACAAGCCAAACTCAGTGGTGACAAAGATCATAAGAGTCCCCTGGTCAAGTGCCGTAATATTCTAAGCCATCCCTTGTATGGAAGTCAGTCGGATCTGTGATTCATACATTGATTGGATTGGACTAATTTGCATTGAAATAACTCAGTGTTTCCCTACAACACCAGGGTGTGGAAAAGTGAGGAATGATGGTCATCTTCTTTCCCTTTGATCCTTATTAGAAGGTCATGTTGGGGCTCTCCTTATTGGCAATTTCAGCTTTGTTAACAGGGGGTGCGCTGTTGTGGCAACAAAATAATCAGCTCAGCTGGAGCATGAAGCCACTCTCATGCGGTCCTGTAAGTCCGGTATGCAAGTCTGAGGTGGTAAATATATCAGGCAGACAACTTCTGTCACACAGCAATGGTACGAAGCCTGGCACACTGCTGACGCTTAGAAAGAAGGATGAAAGAATGAGTCAATTTCATCCTGTAATCCCACTGGAACCATTGTTTCCTTACATTCTGTGTGTCCAAAATGACTCATCTCTTCTAATTTAATAAATGTTACAACAGAAAATTTGATTATACAAATATCTTTTGGCAGTCATTCATTTTATATACATAATATAATTATGGCACTATTAATATTTAAATCCAATGGCTTTTCCCTTCCATATACCAATGATAGCACACAAAGCAAACATTGGGAAATACTTTGAAACTCTTCAAATAAAAGTCACAATAATAATAAAGCAGTTGCCATCTAAGTATTTAGCGTATATGGTTAGATCACTTAATTTAATTATCACAATAACCCTAGGAGAAAATCATTAGTTTTCTCATGTCTTAGGCAAGGAAATTGAAACTCAGCAAAGTTGACCATCAATGATATAAGACTTACAATAATAATAATAAATCAAAAGTTATTCATTGAGCAGTTCTCTTATGCTAAGATTACCATATTTTACTTAATTTTCATGACACGAGGAGATGAGAAATGCTATCTTCATTGGCAAATGAGGAGACTAAAAATAAATTGCCCAGTCACACAGCCAGGTGCAACAGTCAAAACTGGAGCCCACTTGCCTGCCCCCTCTTATAACGCACCAAGGTTGATCTAGCAGAATTTGGGCAACCCTTCATCTTAGTCAGAAGTATACCTTATGAAATGGAGAACTCGGAGGTCTTTACAAGGAGTCTATTTAGAGTTCTGCAATCTCATTCTACAAATGAGTAATTCAACCTGAAGTTAAAAAGCTCATCAGTCAGAGTGGGATTTCAAATCAGTTTTCAAAAGAATTGAGCTGTATTTATTTTCAAAAATTCTCTTCATTGGTGAAGTGGCAAACCACCATTCAGCCTCCGTGAAATGACCAGGTATTTCTGGAATGATAACGAAGACTTTTAGCGCTGTGTGCATACAGTATAAGAGAGATTGTGTGTATAAACGGACAGGAAAATCACCCAACTCTGAGGGCAACCAAAGGTTACCAGTTGACCTTTTGCCTTCCTTCAGGAAGCACAGAAGGGCAAGAACAATTCAGGCTTGGGAGAAGAGGATTCACAAAGTGCTATTTGTTTTCTTCCATTTGATTTCTATATTCAGTTAAGCACTTCCTTGAAACTGATGCCCAGAGCTGTCATTTATCCACTTTGCCATTATCACATCTGAACCCCGCAGGCCCACTTCAAATGCAGGGGAATACAAGTGCCGATTCTGAATGGATTTCCTCAACAATGCTGCCCAATGGACTCGCATTTTAAAAAATACTTTCATCGACCCATCCCTTTGTCACAGGAAGCTAGACGCACTAGAGGGGGCCGCTGGCACGAAAGGTCTGGTTCTATGGCCAGATAGGTTGACTTCACCAAAAAGAGATATTTCTTGTCTCTTTAGAAGAATTACATGCAATGGGAAGATTAATGTTCCTCTGTCAGAGAGCTAACCTTGGAACAGGTGCTCCCAATTAATTTTCATGAGCCACATTCACCCTGTGGTTAGATAATTAAAAAAATAACCTGGGTGAACCTCATGCCAGTCTAGTTACCACATTTGATGTAACAAAACAGTGCTTCGGTGTATTCCACTTAAAGTGCTTTTACTCTGGTATATATTTTGATAAATAATATTACTGATGTTCAAGATTTACAAATTAGATCAGAGTTGTCCCACAAAACAAAATATTATTACAGAAAACATACAAGATACGGGAAAGAAAGGAAAATTTCAATACACAGAAATAGGAGTATGAGTTTTTTGATCTTTTTTTGTATATATAATGACGTAGATGTAGTCAAACATCTAGCGGACTTTATGAATTGGTCACACATCCATTTAAAAAAGTAATTAACCAATTAACATACATAGTCATTGCAAACTAATTGGAAAACCACAATTAAGTAAAATATAAGCATTACTTTTATAGAAGCAAAATATTTTGCTGATATATATTTGCTATTTCTGTTTGTTTGCTTTATAATTCAAGGAATTATATTAATGTGGTAATTGATTTTTGTGTTTGTTACAGAGCCCGTGCCCTTGAAGAGGATTTTAAGTATCATGACACTGAGTTCCTTCCAGTTTTCTTTCTCATTAGAAGGACTGGAGAGACCAGCCCCTTAGCAAAGACTTGACTGAGATATAAAAGAGACAATTATGTGGTCTATTACCAATTCTGATGGACCTTATGGTATTTGAATGAACAAAGCTCTCTTTGTCATTTCATTAACATGATTCCTTTTCAGAGAATGAGCAATTCTCATCTACTTCCTCCATTTTGGGAAAACAACCCAAGTTTTCTCAAGCTCATTTGAAAGGGAAGAGGTTGTTTGGTTTCTCCATCCGTAACTGATTGAGAATGTGTATGGCCTCCGAGTGCACCTGATTCTGACCTGACTTTGTGGCTCACTTCAAGCTACAGGTGCAAGCGGTGCTATGTTATAATCCAGTGGAACAACTTGAGGTTTAAAAGCACAGAGCATAATAACCCTTATTGATTTACAATTCCATGGCATTTTTTAGTTTGTTTTTCTCATTCTTTCTCTTTTTCCTTCTTAGGAAACTAAAATGTGGAACATCTGTGACCAGAACATGTTGTTCTGAAAGGGTCCACATTTCAATATGCTGGATTTCTTCATTTGCGATTTACCCCATTACAAGGATTGTAGTATTTGCATATTATTTTTCCTTGTTCATTATAAAAGGGAATTTTATAAATTAGTAGTACTTCGAGTATTTCACTCTGGTCTATTAAAAAAAAACTACTTAGGCTCAGAAGTATTATTATATGTACACCACTGTATGTATTGTATATTATTTTAAGATTTTTAAAAAGCAATTATTTATTTTGATAGAGAAAGAGGGCCCTCATTAGTGGTTAAAGGGGCAAAGAGAGAGAGAGGGAGAGAGAGAGAGAGAGAGAGAGAGAGAGAGAGAGAGAGAGAGAGAGAGAGAGAATTCCAAGCAGGCTCCACAATGTCAGCTCAGAGTCCTATACAGGACTCAAACCCATGAACCATGAGATCATGACCTGAGCCAAAACCAAGAGTCAAACGCTCAATCGACTGAGCCACCCAGGTGCCCCTGTATTGTATAAATAAGTAAATACATTTATTACTAATGGTGTTCAAGATGGAGATGAGGAGCCTGGGTGGCTCAGTCATGAAGCCTCAATTTCTGCCTAGGTCATGATCTCGCTGTTGGTGTAGTGAGTTTGAGTCCCTCATAGGGCTCTCCACTTTCAGTGCAGAGCCCACTTCAGGTCCTCCATCTCCCTCTCTCTCTGCCCCTCCCCCACTTGTGTGTACTCTCTCTCTGACTCTGTCAAAAATAAACAAATAAAAAAAGCGAGGGAGGATTTTTGTTTAACTGACTTCTAAGGAGAAACCTCCTTATGCTCTCTTTCTTTAAAAAAATTTTTTTAATGTTTATTTATTTTTGAGAGAGAAAGAGAGACAGAGCAAGAGAGGAACAAAGAGAGGGAGACACAGGCTCTGAAGCAGGCTCCAGGCTCTGAGCGGTCAGCACAGAGCTGATGCAGGGTTTGAGCTGGAGTCGGATGATTAAGTGACTGAGCCACGCAGGTGCCCCCTTATGCTCTCTTTCTTGAAAGCTCTGTGCTGCTTATGTAAGACTCCATCTTGCATAAAACATGGAGCCACACTGAGCCTGCTCTTCCCATATGAGTTTTCCAAAAGTGAAAGAAAGAGGTCAGGGTATGGTGAATAGAACATTAATTAAAAGAAGGGTCCAAATGTCTACACAATTAAGTTCTTGCGCAGGCAAATGGGAACAGAAGGAAGGAAACTTCAAATATCCCACTGTAGACACTCTGGAAACCTTTGCAATTACCCAAGGTTCCAGGACCTTTTGCTCAAGACAGTATCCCCTCTTCCTCTACTGGCCATTTACCAACTTTAACTAACTCGTGGGACTCTTCCCTAAATCCCATTTATCTTTTGAATAGAAGTGGATATCGATTTTGTGGGTCCTGAAGGTTGGGAGAGCCTTACTTCAAGAAAAATATACATAAAATTACAAATACATAAGGTATATTGGAAGTAAATAATGATTAAGGATGACAAGTCAAACCAATTCAGACTTGAGATTTAAGTCACTCGCATCCAAGATCTCTTTACACAGTTTACTAGAAATGCCTAAACAGAAATATTATCTTGATTGTCTCTTGGATCTGTCCCCACTTGGTGAACACCCCCAGTCCTCCTAGGACCTTCTCAAGGAAAGGGCTGGAAAGCTGAAGCTTCCTTAGCATCATGGCAAATCTGCCTGCGCTTCAAGTCACTTTCCTGCTCTCCTCTTCCTCCGTGGCTGCATTTAGTATCCCTACTGTGAGCTTCCTAGTGTCCTAGTCCTCCTCCTCCTTCACAGGGCTTCCCATCAAGTACTGTAAGTGCCGACTTAGGGAAGAAAATCTGCATTTCTCCCCACTTCATCCCCAGTTTCTAGCACAGTGCCTGTAATAAAGCATGGGCTGAATAAATACTTTCCAATAATATCAAATAATTATGTGTTGCTTACTATGCACCAGGTGCTGTTGTAAGCATTTTGTAGATTCACTGATATAGCTATTATTTTATTAACATTTAATAGATGAGGAAACTAAAAAGTAGGCTAGCTTAAATAACATGTCCAAGTCCAAGGAGCTAGTTGGAGCTGCAGCTGAGAGTCAAACTCAGCACGCTAATGCAGTCTATGCTCTTAGCTCTATGTAATGCTGCCTCTCAAAAGAAATGCATACTGAACACTTCTTCACTTCTGCTTTGAGTGGCATTTGAACTCTGTGCCTCCAGGCATGGTTTATTACAATGACCAGCTCCTGATTATTTAGCAATTGATAATCCAATTTGTGGGTTTTTGAAGACTTGCGGCCTCTTCACTCCCCTACAGAGTCTTGCCTGCAGGGAGCATTTACATGCTTGTTAGCACGTCCCCAGAGATGGAGTTGAGAAGGGGGAGGAGGCTACTACTGCCATTGTCGTGCGCACCCTCCAGTTATCCTCTGCGTGCTGGGACTAGAAAAGCTAAGGCTGCAGTAGCTTCTCAGCATGTGCGAATTCCAAATGGGACGCAACCCCTTACTGTCTATACTTACCCTTTTCACCCCTTAAGGGTTGATCCTACAGACCAATTCTCTCTCCGGGAAAGATATGTTTAACACATAAGTAGCAGCTCAAAATATGCCCTCTCAGTAGAGTTGAAAGAGTTTTAGTAGGTGAATGACAGGATAAAAACTACATTTAAAGAGGATTGGAGGATGAATAGCAGAAGACAAAGAGAAGATGGGGTGGGGGGCAGGCGAGCAAGAACTCCATTGCCACAAGCTGCCTGTGTGGACGTTGGCACTCTGAGTGGATCAATCATTTTCAACGTTTAACTTTAAAATAATTATTCACCCAAATTGATTTTAGTTTAATTTTTCAAGTCCAATGAATCTCTTAACAATATATTTTAGAACCTTATGAGAATAACCTTACCTAGGTTTGGAAGATAAAATATGCATATGTAATTGAGGTCATCAAAAATTATAGTTCCTATTTATGTTTCCTAACCAGCACGAGTTTACTAAAATTTCCCTATACCAAGGTTTATTTCTCTTATGTAGAATTTGCCTTGTGAAAGGATAAGAAATATAAGGCCATGGGGAAATTTGTCTTGTAATTACAGGCATCTAAAGAGGGATGGCTTTTCTATCCAAGAGACAGCTTTTCTGATTTTGTAATCCAGACTGTAGATGTTTTATGCAACATTAATCTGCCTCGTTTTGCTCAGATGAGAGGTTTTATATGTCATTCCCAGGAAAAATTGGTGACCATAACTGTATAATGAAGTTGAGTTCCTAGTAGCTTAGAAGGATTGGGTTCCTGAAATTTTTCAAAACATTCGTGGAGCCTGGCAGAAACGAACAGAATTATTTTGCAGTAAAGTTTCATTCATTTAGAAGGTACTCATTTGGAGTTTATGATCATGTAGCAATAGCTGCAGTGACCTTTACCAGAGCACTACCCACTCAACAGAGTTCTATGAACCCAAGTGCGGAAAGCAAACTCTTTTACAGCATGTGGTATCAGTTCAGAGGCACCATTTTAAAGGACGATAAACTAATTAGAATAACTATCCCCCTTTAAACTGGTTTTCTAGAATTTTCTGCATATCAGGGCTACTAGTTTAGTTTAAGTTCATTTATGTTATAAATTACCACTTTGATTTTATTCTTGCAATTCCAGTCACCACCATCCCTTTGTTTGATACAATTTAATCTATATGGACTTAATAGATGTCATCCATCTAAAGAATAGAATGGTCTTTGGCAAATATCCACGGACCGCATTGAAAATTAGGCATTAGATACTTTTCAAACTTTGGCCATTTGGGAGACTTGAGGAATGGGTTTTTATATAATACTGGGCTTTTGTGCTCATGCTAGGGTATCTTTTGGTAATTATCAGATTCTTGGTCATTCTGTTTATTTTCTGGGTAGGAAATGCTTTTTATTGAATGGGGGACCCTCTTTGTGTAGCTTGGCCTAGAACTTGGTAGATTCTCATTGTTTTTTCTTGGGGGAAAAATGGATGATTAAATAAACAAGCGGTTCAGGGTCTTATATGTTGTGCCCTAAATTTGAATAACTTTGGAGACTGCACAGTCATTTGGTCAGGAAGATCCTGGTATGGAATTTCAGCAAAGCAGAAAGGAGCTAGCAAATAACAAGAGCCGAGGCAAGCAGAGATGCAGAAGACCCCAAGAGGACAGTGGACAGGTAGCCGAGTGCTGCAAAGGCAGAGACAGTACCGAGTCAACAAGAATGAATGTGAGCATCAGTGAAAGGTCCACCTGTGGGCCTAGGAATGTTAGCTACACCCAGAAATCAGTGAAAGGGAAAAGGGAGAATATTTCCATGTTGGAAAAACTCTGCATTCTTACATTTAGCTTTTTCATTCAGTTAACCTGGACTATTTATTATGCATTACTATTCAGCAGACTCTATCAACTGCTGCCTAAAACTTACAGCTTCTGGGATTTGATAGGTGTTCAACAGATGTTTACTAAGTAAAATTGGTTGGAGGTAAATGGCATAAAGAGAATATGGCTGATGTAGGTCTGCAAAAAGGGAAGAAAAGCCCAGGTGCCCAGGTATGTAATAAGAAGCCATGGGTTTCTTCACACCTTTCTCTGTACCTGATTGGAACACTGAATGCACCTGTCTTACCCACAACATTTCTGCAGTCAGGAATGCTATCCAATCTTATTTTTATATCTTCTGCTAGAATTTCCCATTGCTCTTCCCATTTTGAAAGCACAAGAGTGAATGTGAGTTAGAGACGACTGCATGGCTCTTGAAGAATTGAACTCAGTATGACACAAGGTTATGGTCTCAGCTGGACTCAGTAATGACCACATAGACTTAGTTATGAGTAGATGAACAAGAAACATACTACTTGTTTTGATCAGCTAATCCATGTGATGAAACAGTAAGACAGGCAATCTCAGAGCACTGACATAAATGGGGACTTTTTGCTTTTATTAAAAATATTGTGGGGCACCTGGATGGCTCAGTTGGTTAAGTGTCGGGCTTTGGCTCAGGTCATGATCTCACGGTTCGTGGGTTCGAACCCCGCATCGAGCTCTGTGCTGGTGGCTAGCTCAGAGCCTGGAGCCTGTTTCAGATTCTGTGTCTCCCTCTCTCTCTGACCCTCCCCTGCTCATGATATTTCTGTCTTTCAAAAGAAAAATAAATAAATAAATAAACCAATGAACAATTGTGTTTGGGGTACCTGGGTGGCTCAGTTGGTTAAGCATCCACCTTTGGCTCAGGTTATGATTATCATGGTTCGAGAGTTCAAGCCCTGCGTCTGGCTCTGTGCTGACAGCTGAGAGTCTGGAGCCTGCTTCAGATTCTATGTCTCCCTCTCTCTCTGCCCCTCCCCCACTTACCCTCTGTCTGTCTGTCTCTCAACAATAAATAAACATTAAAAAACTAAAAACCCATGTTACATAGTCAATTAATATTTGACAAAGAAGTCAAGAATATTCAACGCAAAGAAGACATTCTCTTCAATAAAGATTCATGAGAAAATTGGATATTTGCACATAAAAGAATGAACTAGATCCCTATGCTACAATACTCACAAAAATAACTCAGAATGAATTAACAATTTAGATGCAAGACCGGAAACCATGAAACTTCTAGAAGAATACTTAGGGAACAAACTCTTCGACATGGGTCTTGACAGTGGTTTTTTGGATCTGACACCTAAGCACAAGCAACAAACTGAAATGTAAACAAATGGGACTACATCAAACTAAAAAACTTTTGCAAAGCAAAAGAAAAATCAACAAAATTAAAAGACAACCTGAAGAATAGAAAATAATATGTGCAAATCATACTCTAATAAGGAGTTAATATCCAAACTATATGGAGAACTCATTCAATTCAACATCAAGATAATACAAACAATCCAAATTAAAATAGGCAGAGGACACAGACATTTTTCCAAAGAAGATATGTGAACGGCCAGCAAACACTGAAATGGCACTCAGCATCACTAATCACTAGGGAAGTGGAAAGTAGAACCACAGGGGGACATTACCTCGTGCCTGTTAGAAGGGCTATCACCAAAAAGTCACAAGACGAGTGCTGGCAAGGATGTGAAGAGAAGGGAGCCCTTGTGCTCTGTTGTGGGAGTGTAAAGCGGTACAACCACTTTGGAAAATAGTATGGAAGTACCTGAAAAAATGAAAAATGGAAACATGACATAATACAGCAATTCTACTACTGGCTATCTAGAAAATGAAATCATTATGTCAAAGATATCTGCATTCATTGCAGCATTATTTACAATAGCCAAAAAACGGGAACTTCAGGGCAGTATCTGGTGTACATACCATGGTGGATATGTATACACACACACACACATATGGTGTATATATAGACTATTGGAATACATATGGAATATATAAAAAAAACTAAAAACCTTTTGTTTTTATTTTCGCATTTGTACTACACTAAGTAGCTGAGTCTTATGGTGAGATAATTCATTATAAGCCATAGATCTTTTAGTATATCTGGTCACATCTAAGAGCTTGCATTAGGTATAGGGAAGAGAACTGTCACTGTGAATCTTCAGAGTCTGAAACTGTGTTTTGCTTATATGAAAATGATCAAACATCAGTTGACTTGAACAGAGTTTGAAAAATGCATATAGATCGGGGACTTGTCCCTTAAACTTCTTAGGTAGTAAAGATCATGCTATCAGTTTAGCTATAAGGCACAAAGTGGGATAAGAAGAAAATGAAATAAAAGATGAATCAATCTAAAGTAGAAGAAACAGTAGCCATGGACCAAGAACCAATCAAGTTCACAATGGAGGTGTCCCATTGATCATTTGATCTAACCATGTCATTCATATTTCTGACTCTTGGTTTTGACATCATTAAATAAGAAACAAAATCTGCCAACATCTCCTCTAAAGGCATAGGTCATATTCCCGCTGAATATAAGTTAAAAGAAGACCTGAACTTCTATGCTCCTTTGGAGTTATCACAGTAATTTAAGAATCTTGGCCATCTCTAGAAACCTGTGGTCACTAAGCAATGTCTCATCATCACAAGATCAAAATCTTGCCTTTCATGAGTACTTAATTATTAATAAGTACTTAAAATTATTTATCCAAAAAATGTTGGTAAACATTTTTATGTAGTCTATATACTTTTAAAGTCAATAGCTTTAGTGTTCTTTTGAAGAACAAAGTTCATTATTTTGGATAACATGTAATTACAGTGTTCTGATTCTTATGTATGTTTCAAATCTGTCTGAAATTTGTCAGTTTAAAAAAAAAGTTTTCCTTATAAAATTTCACTGACAATGAGTATGTGGCAAACTAACTATATATAATTTGGTGATATGCAGGTAAAAAAGAAGCCAATCTACTTCTGTGAAGAAGAAGAAGAAGGAGAAGGAGAAGAAGAAGAAGAAAAATGCTAAACACTAGGTTATTTGACTTTTTATTGTATAGAACAGGCCAAAATTTTATATATGTTCAAAAGGTATCATTAATAAATAGTTGTAAAGATGATGAGTTTCACTTGTGTGGCTGCCCCCAAATTTGATCTTGGGCTTCTCTTATTGCAAAGTCATTTGCTGTTTTTACAACAGACAAAGCTGGTTTGGGAAAATAGCTAATCAAGTAAAAAAAGGAAAAAATGAATAAGTGCTGAGTACCTTTTCAAGACAAACCTCAAAGATGAGTAACTGACTCTTTTGTTTTTTAATATTTATTTATTTTTCAGAGGGAGAGATGGAGCATGAGTGGGGGAGGGGCAGAGAGAGATACACACACAGAATCCACAGCAGGCTCTGAACTGTCAGCACAGAGCCCAGGAGGGGACTTGAACCTAGAAATCTCAAGATCATGGCCTTAGTCAAAGTCAGAGGCTTAACCGACTGAGCCACCCAGGTGCCCCTGCAATTATCTCTAAGAAAAGAGAACTTGCAAAGTTTAGTTGGGAATTTTTGGCAAAAACAAAAATACTGAGTTTACATTAAAAGCAGATATAAACTGAGCTTTAGAGAGATTAGATGAAAATACTTCTTTTTAAAGCATCTGCTATGGTTAATGAAAGGTCATATTAGTGAAAAGATCAGTTCAAAAGATAGTTTACACTTCTCTTTTCTCAAGAAACTCAAAGGTTTTTGTGGTAATACCCAAGAGCAGAAACTGGAAATTACCCAAGGAAGTCAAACAATGGAGTGATAGAAGCAAATACATCAATCACTGCTCTTATAGTCTGATAAATCACTTGCGTTCTTACTCTAAAGTGTTCTTAATTTCAGTGTTTTTTTAACTTATTTTTGAGAGACAGAGACAGCACGAGCAGGGGAGGGTCAGAGAGAGAGGGAGACACAGAACTGGAAGCAGGCTCCAGGCTGTAAGCTAGCTGTCAGCACAGAGCCTGACATGGGGCTCGAACCCACAAACCGCGAAATCATGACCTGAGCCGAAGCCGGACGCTTAACTGACTAAGCCACCCACGCGCCCCTAAAGTGTTCTTAATTTCAAGCACAGAGTTTTCACGCAGGTGAAATGAAAATTAAGGGGAAGGTTGGTGGGACTTAAAATGGGTTCTCAGATAATACAGTAAAATACACTGCTATGAAGGGAAGAAAGTGGCAAAGCAAGAGCAGGCCACTAGGTTCCGAGGTTTTCCTTGTTGAACTAAAGATGGGTGCAAGCAGCAGAGTGCCTTCTCTTGGGTAAGAAAAATGCTGTGAACAGTGTTCTTATGAGAAAAGCCAATTTGTCTCATTCCATATTTTTTTGTGCGCGCGCGCGCGCGCACACACACACACACACACACACACACACACACATAGGCAAACACACATATCTACCACAAATACACACATAGGCACAATACACACATAGGCAAATACACACATAGGCAAACACACATACACATCAAGAACATACATATGTACAAACACACATACCATGTGCATACACATCATCCATGAATTTATTCTTTTTTTAAAAAAGTTTATTATTTTTAAGAGAGAGAGAGAATGTGAGCAGGGGAGGGGCAGAGGGAAAGGGGGACAGAGGATCCAAAGAGGACTCTGGGCTGAGAGCAGAGAGCCCGATGCAAGGCTGAAACCCACACACCTAGAGATCATGACCTGAGCTGAAGTCGGACACTCAACTGACTGAGCCACCCAGGCGCCTCTCACCCATGAACTCATTATAATGCATATCCCATGTTCACACATACAAATCCAAGTACACTGGTGCATACCACACAATGCATGCCCCACGCACACACACACACACACACACACACTTCATGAATGTGTATCACACATACACACTCACACACGCAGCATTCACATACTTACATAATGCACGCGTGCAACACTAACACAGAGATGCCTACAAATGTGTTAAGCAAGAGCTCATACACATCACATATGCACACATACATACACTCACAGACGCTCATGCAAACATGCACACAGACCCACACGCAGACACAGTCACCCACACAGGTACACAAAACAACATTCTAGAGAATTTAAAAGTATGTCTATTGACAAGTTTGGGAATTTTCCAGTTATAAAGAAGAAAAATGAAGAAAGCAAAGGGAAATCGACACAAGAAGGATGGTGTAAACACGCCTTCAAGCCCCTGAGACCTTCCTTTTGCAGAAGGGAGATTTCCATTTTAATTCAAAAGGAACACAGTAGTAATGCCTTAGGAAGTTATGGTGGGTGTGGCTGACTCCAAAATGTCTAGCAGCACTGCTTAATCCTCTAAATACACAATTGAGTTCCCAGCTGAGTTGAGCAATTGGATCAAGGTCACTGGGAACAGTAAACAGTAGGAGCATGAACCACAGGACCACTCCCTTCAATTTATTTCAATATTTCATTTCATAAACAGGAAGGGGGGATAGATTTAAAATAGAGATTTATCCATTTAAAATTCTATTTAATTCATCATCACAGATTAGAAGTCTGACAGTGACGTGGAGCTCATAATTTATGTATGAAGCTGTTGCATTTTAAGTGTGTGCAGGCACACATGGAAAATCGAGGTATGTGCTTATGACTGGTCTTGTCTGCATGAGAGATGCCCAGCTAGGAGCCGATATACTCCGAGGACGCCAAACAATGCTATTTTAAATATGATTAACAAATGTTAATGAGAAAAAAATTTTCCAAAGCTCCATCTTATATTTTTTTAATGATTTTTGTGGGTGGATGAAGAGAAAGAAAACCATTCAGTGGGCGTGCAGAGGTAAAGCCTAATTCCTTACCACCCTCTTGTGGTGATTTTAGAGAACAATTTTCTGATCCCTGAAGACCCTCTCCCTCCTCCCCCAGAGTCCTAAGTAATGATGAACCTCTACAAATCTTTGATGGTGAGCCATAAGACATTGCTGATATTTAACAATTTTTAAGATGCATATGTTTTAATTCAGTACATAAAAATAATACCACAGTCTGTTTTATAAGTTAAATGTATGACGTGGAAATGGTAAGAAAAAAAACCTAAAGGTAGGTCAGGAATAGAAATTTTTCCAAAATCAGGGGCCAAAGGAAGATGAGTTGCCTGCAGGGCCCAGGGGGGAGGTAGGGAGGGGACAGGAACAGCGTCACCTCGCGTGGTGCTTGTCCCTGTGCCGCCCTGGGAAGAGGTCGAGCTGGCCCTCTGCCCTGGTCTACGGTTGGCAATTCAGTCTGGTCAGTGTGAGATGACAGCTTGGGAGGAAAAAGCCTTGTGATTACCTCTGCAGAACCGGCCCCTGGTGGCTGCCGGTGGGTTTTGTTGTAGAGGAAATTAGGGGTGGAAGTATAAAACACAAATGTATGGAGGAAAAAAGTAAAAGTGCCTCTTCTCCCAGCAAAAAATCAAATTCTTGAAATGCATGCACTTTCTATTCTCAAACCCCTCACTCTGGAAGTGCTTACAAGAAGATTGCTGTCAAAAAACGTTGCCTCTCTGAAAATATTGCCATTAGCACATCAGTGGGTGGGCATGAACTAGGACTGCCAGGTTTTTGTGCAGTTAGGGACCACAATGCCAAAGTTGAAGAACTGTTTTTCTAGGCATCGCCCTTTGAGGTAAACTTTTTGTTCCAGGCAGAATGTTTCCGTTTGATCTGCTGAAGACAATTTCACTTGACACACTGCCTTGAGCTCGAGGCCCTTCTTGGGAACAAGGGCTTCAGTCTCCACGTCAGTCTTCTGCTCCATGCCAGAGTGTCTTCCATGTGTGAGCATCCTGGAAGAACATGGTAGTTAGTACATGCACGTTCGGATCTCCCCGGCCCGCCTGTCCTTGGCTGACGCCGTGCAGCGGCTGCTGCCCACTGCTCTCCCCTGCTGGTCCCGCAGACTCTCACAGGCGGTGTGCCCAGCATAGCCGGGCCTGGAGACTCTGGGTGACAGCAGCAGTGGCCACACCCAGACCGGCCATTCCTTCCCCTCAGCTCTGGCTCCCTATCCCTTCTCTTTCAGTAATTTAATGTTACAGACATGGTCATGTCATATGATATGGCAGTAATGAATCCTTTCTTGACTGCCTATGTGTTTTCTGAACCCAAGGATAATGCATATGCCCTGTACCTGAATGTGTTTTCAAAGATAATTCCACTAGAATTCCATGACTTTTTAAAAAATTTAAAAAGTTTATTAATGAATTTATTTATTTATTTTGAGAGAGAGAGAGAGACAGACAGACAGACAGACACAGAGAGACAGGTGGGGCAGAGAGAGATGGAGAGAGAAAATATCTCAAGCAAGCTCTGCACTGCCAGCACAGAGCCCGACATAGGGCTTGAACTCACAAATCTTGAGATCATGATCTGAGCCCAAACCAACAGTCAGCGGCTTAACAGATTAAGCCACCCAGGCACCTCTAGCATTCTCTAACTTTAAAGAATTAGCTGAATTGTTTCACAGTCTTCCAAGCCACATTTTTCTCACTACTTACTAACATGACATTTGGTCCATTAATGTTAGTTATGTGTTTTACTCACATGACGTCTTTCCTAACCATGTTCTTTATTTTATGAAGGTCACTTCCTGCTTCATTCAATACCTATCCAGTTACATATTATTCAACTCTACGTAACTTTTTTGGATGTATCCAGCTTCCTGGGATCTGTGACTTCCCTGTAGTCCAATGGTCACAACCTGAACTTAAGAAATTAATTGCTCTGTATTATCTTTATCTCTAGTAATGTTTTTTTCCACATTACAACTTATTCATTTAACTACAGAACTATGTATTGAAGGAGGAATGTCTATCTATTGATCTATCAATCAATCATAGTCACCCAAAATGTCCATGGTCTAATTGTTAAAAACTGGATATGTAGGTTATAGGGCAAAAGAGAATTAAGGGTGAAAATCAGCTTCAGTCTTTAAAAGCAAGAGAAAGAGGCAGAAGAGGGAGAATCAAAGAGATGGCAGTATGAGAAGTATTCAGTCCAACTTCACTGGCTTTGAAGAAGCAGGAAGGGGACCATGAGCCAAGAATTGTGGGCACATTATAGAAACTGGAAAAAGGGGGGAAAAAAAAGAAAAAAGAAGAAAGAAGAAGGGGAAAATGTTTTTTTCTTAGAGCCTCTATAAGACATGCAGCTTTATACATATCATGATTTTAACCCAGTGAGAGCCATTTTGGATCTGATCTCCAGAATTGTAAGTAAAAAAAATTGTACTAAGCCACCAAATGTATGGTAATTCATGGTTACAGCAGTACTAGGAAACTGATTATCTATCTTTAGGTCTATACTGGCTCTGGAGAGCATGGCAATGGGAGTAGCAGAAACACAGAGAGAAGACAACACAAAACTGTGAAGGTCATTGTTTTGCAAGAGCTGCTATGATCCCTGGAAGCAGGAAGTCCTGGCTTCTAGGGACTCGGCTGCTCATCTACCACTTGACTAGGCTGCCTAGTCTCTCTAGGACTCGCCTCTCTCCTCACAAGGTCAGAAAGGAGGAATTACAAGATTTCATCCTAATAAGCTTGTTTGGATATTATATACACAGTCTGAAATGCTAAGCGTTCTGTGGGCCAGGTAGTAAAACTTCTCCCCCCTTATCCAAATTTACGTATTTATATCATACAGACCCTGCTGTTCTTAACGAATTGATAGCAGAGTAGAGAACTGTCAAGACTCAGAAGAATGGATAACAAATGGAGTACCTCCACCATGATTATCAGCTCGAAGAACTCGTGTGCATTATGTTGTGTTAACAGAAGCAGCACTGCAGCCTTCAGGTTCAAGTCTGGACTCTGTGTTGGCTAGAGCAAGCATCAATGGAGCATGAATCTTATGCAAGGCTGTAACTGCTTGAGGAAGTCATTTTATCCTTTGGGCCCTCAGTAGAACTGGAAAGACTGGAGGCTGCCTTCATCCTACCCACGGCACTCTTAGCATGCATTTCCATTCTTTCATAGCTTTGAAACACTTTAAAAAATGACTTTTTGTTTGTTTGTTTTAAACCTGACTTTCAAGGAAGCTTAGGCTTCTGGCTTCAGCTTGCACACGTTGAGAGCTTCGACATCACAGTTGGCTTACAACAAGGAAAAGCTGAACAAGCTGAAAATCAGCAACTTTTCTTGGCCTCACTGGGTACACCTAAGGCAGGAACACTTGGGATCTGCTTACCTGATTAAGAAGCTGCTGGAGCCCCATACTGATAGTAACTCTTAGATAGTAATTTTGATAAAATACTGGAAAACAGGGGCTGCTGTAATGGGGGCCCTCACACTTTCGTGGGCTTTATATTTGGAAATCCCACACCTGGCGTGCCTGGGTGGCTCAGTTGGTTAAGCGTCTGGCTTCAGCTCAGGTCATGATCTCATGGTTCGTGGGTTTGAGCCCCGTGTCGGGCTCTGTGCTGACAGCTAGCTCAGAGCCTGGAGCCTGCTTCAGATTCTGTGTCTCCCTCTCTCTCTCCCTCCCCTGCTCGCACTGTCTCTCTCTGTGTCTCAAAAATAAATAAAAAACAGAAAAAAAAAAAAGAAATCCCACACCCGTTTCTTAGGGTGAAGATCTGGAGAGACTCCCTCATGGCTCACGCATAAGAAAGGCAAGAGTAATCGGAAAAGAGACCAGAGCTTTATGAATAAGGCTGACGCTCCAGAGGAAAGGAGTTTGCTACAAGTTTATTTCAATAAGAAGGCAGGACGTTCCTCCCACTCAAGCTGCCTGTGGCCTTCCTTTCTCACCTAAGAGGGGAGAAACAGGAATCAAGGAAACAGATTAGGAATGCTGCAGGCAGGGAGGGGAATATGGAGAAGTGATGGAAAAGATGTACCAAGAAGACTATGGCCTTGGGATATGGGTCCATTCAAACACTGAGATTTAGTTGGAGGATTACATCATGCTCTCCTTCCCCTACCCTTCACATCACACCAAAAAGGTCCCAATATACTAACAGTGGACAATAGCTAAACGAGCTGCAAAGCAAAGCCATTCTTTGAAAAGCAGTACTTAAGGAAGCCCCAAGTCCAGAAGAGAGACAAAAACAAGGCAGTCAGCTGAATTTGAAGCTTCTGCTGCAGTGCAGCTACAGTAAGCACTGAAAGCTGCTTTCCTCTTTGGAAGATTCCCACAAACTCTCATATGACAGGATTATTTACCTCAGTTCCTATTACCCAATACAACATGGTTGGCTTTTTATACAATATTATAAATTTGGTTCTCTATAGATTATTAGAATGCATGACAAAAGAGAACAAAAAATTTTGAAGAGAAAGAATAATCATCAGAACAAGGCTGAGGTATGTCTCAAATGTTGGAATTATCAGATAGGGAATTTAAAATAAGTGTGATTAATAGTTCAAGGGCTGTAATGGAACAATTAGACAACATGTAACATGTAATGTCAGCAAAGTGATAAAAAGCCTAAGAAACAAACTCAAAGAAAAGGCTAGAAATCAAAAACACTGCAAAAGAAATGAAGAGAATGCCTTTGGTGGACCCATTAGTAAACTGAACACAGTCAAGGAAAGAATCATGATCCTGATGATGGATCGATAACAAACAAACAAAACACCCAGAACATTCAGTAACTGTGGGGCAATTTCAAAAGATCTAACATTTACAGGGGTGCCTGACGGACTCAACTAGGAGAGCATGTGACTCCTGATCTCTATGTTGTGAGTTTGAGCCCCAGGTTTGGGTGTACAGCTTACTTTAGAAGACAAAGAAAGTGTAGCATACACCATATCTAAATGCCAAAAGGAAAAGAGAACATAGCAGTAGAAATATTTGAAGCAAGAAAAAGAAAACTTAAAATTTATATTTGTACAATTACCACCAAGCAAACCATCTATAAAGATTTTTCCAGTATAGGCACCTGTATTGGTAAACCTATGTTTCCATGAGCAATAAGTTCATTTCAGTTGTGACAGAGGGAAAAAGAAAAGGAGCCGAGTTAAAGATAGCATTGGAGTGGCAAATCAGGATAAGAGCTTGCAGGATCATAAATACCAATGATCTTGTCTGGACCTCAATCTAAAATCTGCGATAGACATTTTTTCCTTAAAAAGAAATACTAATAACATGTAGAGTACGGCAAGGCTGGAAACCCTTAGGATCACTAGTAGTTACTGCAAATATCCAGGAGAGAGGTAATGAGAACCGTGTCTGTGATGAAAGGTAAAGACTTCTCCCAGAGATGAAATGTGGAGGGAGTCCTGCAACCATATGACAAGAGTGAAAACAATGATAGATTAATAAAATGTAATCAAGTCATAAATTCAAATTGGGAAAGAATTTTTACTGGCCATCACCAATACGAAACCATTTTCCAACAATGAAGACGACATTTCAAATTTAGAGTTTTCAGAACCGCGATTAGCAACAAAGAAATCATTTAAAACTTCTCCCAGAAAGCCCCTAAAATTTCTAAATGCACAAGGGAGTGCATTCTTAACTACTCATGTGACCTTAAAAATCGTGGCAGATGGTATTCACAAAGACAGTTCTGGATAATACCGACACGACTTCTTCAGATTTCTGATGGACTACCATTAAACCTCATCTCCCACAAATGCAGATGTTATGGGCATCTGATTTCAGCCTTGCTGACTTCAACACTCTGATTACCGGTTTTCTTTATGGATGAATTAGTTGAGTAGCTGTGTGATTTATCCTGATTGATTGTCATCATGGCACAACATTTGCAGATGGAATAGTCAATGAAATGCATTTTTAGCAACAGCTATTCTGGCTTTCTTCAATATACATGTTGTGTCAAGGTCTGACAGTTCTATCTTGCATATTTTAAGACAGACTTCTCTTACATAGAGCCATCTATGGAATTTGAACAAAAATGCTTATACTTGTGTCATTTGGATGATATGATATAAAAGCAAGAAAATTCTATGGCCAGATAGATTTTCAATGCTTCTATTATACAATATTGTTAACAGCCTGGGCAGAGAGGTTATAAACCTCGGGTGTATTTTGCATAGACCACACAATATTTTTTGACTTTTTAAATGAATAAAATTATTCTTAAATTGAATAGATTTTTACATGACCACTCTTTTTTCTTTCTTTCTCTCTTTAAAGGTTAGGGAGTGGGACAACACTGATTCTGCACTTCTGCCAGCAGCGGCCTCAGCAGTCTCCACCGCTTCCCGTATGCGTGTACTTACACTTAATCCCTGCTGTCTCCCTTACTGAAATGACTTGCCTAACTCCTTGCATTAGTCAGCAAGGCTGACATAAGAAAATGCCACAGACTGGGGGACTTACACAATAGAAATTTACTGTCTCATAGTGATGGAGGCTAGAAATCCAAGATCAACGGGTCGGCCAGTTTGGTTTCTCCTGAGGCCTCTCTCCACGGTTTGTGTATGAATGCCTTCCGGTCATGTCCTTGCATGGCCTTCCATCTGGTACACACCTTCTTGGTATCTTTTAAAATTTTTTTTAAAGTTTATTTATTTTTGAGAGAGACATACAGAGTGTGAGTGAGGAGGGTCAGAGAGAGAGGGAGACACAGAATCAGAAGCAGGCTCCAGGCTCTGAGCTGTCAGCACAGAGCCCGATGTGGGGCTCGAACCCATGGACCGTGAGATCATGACCTAAACTGAAGTTAGCCACTTAACCAACTGAGCCACCCCGGTGCCTCACCTTGACATCTTTTAAGGAACCAGTTCTATTGGATTAGGGCTCCTCCTTATAAGCTTACAAAATCTAAGTAACCTCTTTAAAGACCCTTCTCCAAGTATAGTCACATTAAGGTTAGGGCTTCAACATACATATTTTGGGGGGACACATTCAGCCCATAACACTTTTGTAAGCATTTGGGTTTGTGACTGTTTTAACAGATTTTAATTTTAATTTTTAAAATTTAACCTAACCTGAGTTTATTTTTAAAATTCTTATTTTATTTTAGTGAGAGAGAGAGAAAGAGGGCAGAGGAGAGGGAGAGGGAGAGGGAGAAAGAGAGAGAGAGAGAGAGAGAGAGAGAGAGAGAGAGAGAGAGAATCTCAAGCAAGTTCCATGTCCGGTTCCAAGCCCGAGGCAGGGCTTGACCCTACAACCCTGGGATCATGACCCAAGCTGAAATCAAGAGTCAGATGCTCAGCCGACTGAACCACCCAGGTGTCCTGGCATTTTCAATTTCAGAAGTGGAATCAACAGCTCAGAAGAACTCAAAATAACAGAGGTAGAAGGAGCAGCCTTTCTCTGAAGTATAGCATCTATGGAATTTGAGCAAAAATGCTTCTATGTGTCATTTGGATGATATAATATAAAAGCAAGATAACTCTATGGCCAAATAGTTTTTCAATGCTTCTACTATACAATATTGCTAACAACCTGAGCATTTGATGTCATTAGCTTGACTTCCCAACTAATGTAGTCTGAGGTCACTGCCCCTGTCTCATCAACTTCTGTCTCTGCCTTACAAGATAATGAAACATGCTTATTGTTCACTACTCTTGTGTTCCACGAAACTCATCATTTTGATTTATCAGATGGCATCGATGGGAGATTTTTGTTTGGGTTATCATGCAGAGTCTTATTGATATACATTCCTGGGAAGCATCCTATCTGATAATATTGATGAAGGTGCCCAGCCATTCTTCCGAGTGACTAGTCTGAAATAATCTTTAGGACAACATATTTTATATATAAACCCATATTTCCTATTTGACTGGCCCATGTCAAGCTCAGGAACAAATGTGTGAAGAGGCCCTGCCACGTAGACATCACAAAGTGCCAAGAGTCAGAAAGATAAAAATTCATAAATGTCCCCTGCACTTGCTAAGTGTTTGCTGTTGGGCAAATTACTTTTTCTCTCAGAACCCTGGTTTTCTGATTTGTAATTTGAAAACGTAGTAACACTAAGTACACTGGGGACCAGCTCTTGGCAAGCTTTCCTGTGTTCAGAAATCACCTGGAACCTTGTGAAAGCGTGGACTCTGATTCAGCTCATCTGGCATGAGACTAGAGACTCTGCATTTCCCACAAGCTCAGGGGGGTGCTGAGGCAGCTGATCTGTGGAGCACATTTTAAAGAGCAAGGTCTGAGAGGGCGAAATGAGATCACAGGTGCAAATCATTGGAAATACTGCTCACCGCATCATAAGAATCCAAAAAGCCCTGATTCCAACTGGTGGTGCTATTCAGACGGAGCCTACAGATCAGTATAATAGGTCTCTGTAGTAGTATTCACTGTGTCCCAATTGTGGTTTCTTTTGTCTGTCTCCTTGTACTCTACATTAAATTCATGCAGTTGTGTTACATCGGATGTATCCTTAGAAACTACTCCTTTTGCAAAAAAAAAAAAAAGATAACATAAATTAAATTCATTAATGAATAGACAAGGAAAGGCTACATTTTTATAGTGGATTGAAAATAATGTGACCACAAAAACAAAATCAGACAGCCAGTTTTAATTTCCCACGCTCTCTGATTAGTACTGCCAGCAGACAGCACCCCAATGCACCTGGGACATGATGTCACCCCTGAATAGCTTTGTCACAGCCTCTCTCTTGTGATTCCCTGGTTTGCACACCACAGCCCAGCTTTTCCTAACTGCCTTCAGGTCCCTAAAATGTATTGCTTCTGCATGTCCTAATCTTTGTATTTGCTATTTCCTCTGATACTCTTTTGATCCTCTCCTCCCTCTGTTCTCGGCGCTGATGCCAACTTCTCCAGGATGTTGCCGGATCGCCCTCCTCCGCCTGAGTTTACCACCTCTCTGGGGGCTTTCACAGCATCCTTTGCCTACCTTCATCTCTTTGCATAAAATTTATTATAACTATTTACATGTGCTAATCTGTCTCCCCCCCCACAGTAAGTTCTAGGAAGGCAAGAACACTGTGTTTATCTTCTATTATAGCCTCAGGGCTTAGACTAGTGCTGGACATATGGTTGCCACCACAGTAAACATTCTATTAAAGTGATCTATTAATGAATGAATATACCAGTGAGAGGGTGAGTGGCTGGGTGGATGGATGGATAGATGGTTGGATGAATGGATAACAAAGCAGATACTCCCTATTATTTTAGGATTTGTCATACAGCATGTATCAGCAACAGCTTGGATTGATTTTATTTAGCCTGGAACACTCAGCCACAACAATCATCTCAAAATCTAAATACTCACTCACGGTATCAGTCAACCCAGCCACCCCTTTGCCCAGCTGAAAAGAGTGTTTAGGAATAATGGAATTCCTAACTGGGTTTTGGCATGTGGCAACCATCTGTCCCTGATACCTCTCAGTGAGTTCCAGCCTGAACCTCATTTAACTTCGGCTCGGGTCTCAGATTATAACTTCACAAGAATCGGCAATTTAACACATGCAGAGCTGTACACAGAAAGAAAAAGGCAAATATGACTAGTGGGTCTCCATGAGCTCACCATCATTAAAGGGGAAAAACCTTCAACTTGTACTGGTAACTGATCATACCTTGGTTTCATCATTTTCACTATTCAAAGGAGACAGCTCATGATTATTAGTGAGATAAAAGCAAGGAAATTGTTTCAGCTTGTAAAACATGATTGCATAACCATTGCTCAATTTAACATAAAATGAATTTTTCTTTTCTGGTTTGGACAAACTGAGAGCTTATCAGAAATGATGTTACATTTTCAGAAAATATACTGAGTTTTTAGTCAATCCTCTACAAGTATAGTAAACATTCAGAGAAATACATTAAAAATATATCCTGAGGTTTTTATCTTGCTTGGAAGTATAGCACACTCAATTATACAGGACAGAAACCATTCCGCATGTGCCTTGAGGCTTATTAAGTTCTCCAGAACTTGTGATAATGAAGATAAACAGTTTAACCTTTGCTAGACTTGGGACCCTGGTCACCACAATGCCTCATTAAGGAAGAAACACACCAGGAAAAGCACAGATTAGTGTATTACAAAGCACCATGCCTCTACGTGGGGTCCCAGATCCTCCACTGTTACACTCTGATTTTGTTTTCTCCTCACATCTGTGTCTATTTTCTGTAGTCAGAGAACAGTACTTTTGAGGAAGATCTTTGTTATCAAAATCTCGGCCTCAGTTTTAAGAGTTAAAATCACCTAGACGTTCATTGATTAGTTTGCAATACATTTTATAAACTGGAATAATTAAATAAATTTTAATGCTTTATTTTTGACAGAGAGAGACAGCGTGAGCAGGGGAGGGTCAGAGAGAGAGGGAGACACAAAATCTGAAGCAGACTCCAGGCTCTGAGCTAGCTGTCAGCACAGAGCCTGACGCGGGGCTCGAACCCACAAACCGCGACATCATGACCTGTGTCAAAGCTGGACGCTTAACCAACTGAGCCACCCAGGCGCCCCTAAACTGGAATTTTTTTTTTCTTCTTTTTTTTTTAAGCTGGAATTCTTGAGAGACAAACATTTGGATGCTGCCTAGCATTGAGAACAGTTTCTGAAATTGGATTTGCATTTATAGAGGACTGCCTTTTTTGAAAGAGAGAGAGAGAAAAGAAGACAGACTATTTAGGATTAGCAAAATCTATGACAAAAAATAAAAGCAAAAGTAATAATTTATGCTGATCATTAGCACCTGATGACAATAACATCTCAGTGCCTTGTGTTAATGTAATACAATAGTTGAACTAATAAGGATGTGCTTCTGCTTTTCTTGAAAGGATATGAGGAAGAACTCATCCAATGGAAAATCTTGCTTCTGATGTCCACTTCGTAAGAGGCTGAGACTCCACTGAGGAGCACCTTCAGCTACTGGTGAAAGGACCAGTACGGGGACCATTATAAGACGCAGTTACAGATGGAGAAAAACATCCTTGCCATTTGGAAGAGCCACTGAGACTCCTGAACTGTATAGAGAACTCTGTTGGAGATTCAGAAAAGTTGAGACACAGTCAGATGTTACAAGAGAGATCTAAGCTTTCACTCATCCCAAGAGAGAAAAGTAAGACCATGCTTTCTTAGAATTAAAAGTCAGGGATCCTGGAGGATCTTTTCACTGTATTATCTTGTAGCATCTAAAATAGCCCAAGAAGTAGAATTTGGGAAAACCAGACAATCATTATACAGTATCATCTTGACATATTTAAAATTGAGACTGGATAGTCTTAAGAAGGCTAAGTAAGGTAAACAGTGCCATTAGGGCAAAAATAAAACAAGTTATTTTACATACTGAAATAAAGCAGAATGCTACAGTATTCACAATATGTCAAATAACAGGATATAGTTTCTTTGCCTAATAGGAAATAATAAGGATAATGTAAGTTAAACTTATAGTTTGAGATATCATTTGTAAAAGTCTATCTACCTTCTATGTTGGGAAGGATGTTGAGAACTGGATATTCTTAGAGCACTCTTAAGAGTTAACACTGATATATCTTATTTTGAAAGCTATTTGACTGTTTCTTGCAAAACTGAAGTCCACAATCCTTTGACTTATTCATCTTACATATATATGTAAAATATGTATACGTATTATATATTAATCATATAATTTAAATATAAATACCTAATTACACAGAATTAGACATATGTTTTACATATATACCAGGAAGTCACATGCTCACAAGGACACATACTCAGGTGTGTATTCACGACATACAGCATCTGAGTAGCAGTAAAAATTACAAACGGCATGGCTGTACATCAACAGGGAAATGACAAAGTGTGAGTATAATCACACAGCAGAATGGCATATGAGGCTGTTAACATCTTAAAGCAGTTAGATCTGAAAAATATAATGACGATTGGAAAACAGCAAATTGTGAGGGTGTAGTTACCCTATGCTACAATTTGTGTGACCAGAAACCTATATATATGCAAATATATATATGTGTACCAATACAATATATATAGTTTATAAAAATGCAATTATGTTTGAAAAATACAGAAATTAGAATGGAATAATATTAAATGACCTCTTAATAAAGGTTGCCTCTGGGAAGGAGTATAAGTGATGAGATTTAGGGAGTAGTCAAAAAGATCTTAATTTTATTTTAAGCATTTTAAAGCCTTTATTTAATCTGTTACCAATTTATTGCTCATTTAGTTAACTTAAATGACTGAATTAACAATCTAATAAATAAGTATATTAAATTAATAATTTACTTAAATCGGGGCACCTGGGTGGCTCAGTAGGTTAAGTGTCCAGCTTCAACTTGGGTCATGATCTCACAGTTTGTGGGTTCGAGCCCCGCGCCAAGCTCTGTGCTGACAGTTGGCTCTGAGTCTAGAGCTTGCTTCAGATTCTATGTCTCCCTCTGTCTCTGACCCTCCCCTGCTCACGCTGTCTCTCTCTGTCTCTCAAAAGTAAATAAAAAAATGGAAAAAATTAAAAAAAATAATTTACTTAAATCAGATTATAATTTTAATTCTTTCTTTAAAAACTGAAACAAAGAATTGAGAGTGGAAATGTGGGCACTGCTCGTATACAGATCATAGACTTATCTTAATTTTACAAACCATGTAGCTTTTTTGTTGTAGTTGTTTATTTATTCTGAGACAGAGGTGAGGAGGAGTAGAGAGGAGGGAGGGAGAGAGACAGGAAGAGAGACAGAATTTCAAGCAGGCTCCAGGCTGCCAGCAGAGAGCCTGACAGAGGGCTTGAACCTACAGCCTGATGCAGGGCTTGAACCCACAGGCTGATGCAGGGCTTGAACCCACAGGCTGATGCAGGGCTTGAACACATGAACTGTGAGATCATGACCTGAGCCAAAACCAAGAGTCAAAAGCTGGGATGCTAGACCCACTGAGCCACCCAGATTATAGACTATCTATGTCCTTTATATCTTCCTCTCCATAAGATGAGATAAGAAAAATAAAGCATGGACACAAACAGTGCTGTCAGGTAGCCAGGGAAAGAAAAGAGAAATACCATAAGATAGTGCAAAGGGATAGCATCAAACAACACCTGTGGATGCAGAAGGATGGCACCTCAGAGGAACGTATGTAAAGGAGATATGCAGGTCTCTCAGACTACCGTTAGGGAGCACCACGACACTCTTGAGTTATTCAGAGAGGCTCAAGGGGACTGTAACACTAATTGCTTGGGAAAACAAAAAGAAAGGAATGGAAATAAAAGAATGAAATTGGCAGAATGATGTTTGCTATTGCTGAGACTAGACAGTGGAAAGGCAAACAAGCTGCTTCCCAGGTCTGGTTATTACAGATAACAGTTCTCTGAATGCAGAAGTCAGTGCACTGAATATGCAAGCAATCAATCAGTAGTCTTAACTATAAAACGAAAAAGCATCCACAAGCACATGGCCCACAGGACGGTTACCGCTGCTACCATTATAGACAGGTTTCTTAAAAGGAGATCAAAAGAAACTGTATTCCATTTTCTTACAGAAAATGAAAGTGACAAGGCTAGGAAGCATGCAGTGGGTAGTTTAGATAAAGGAAAAGAAAGCTTCCCAACTAATACATATTCTGCTGACAAAAAGAAAAGACCAAAGAGGGAAAAAGTAAGAATGTGAATTTGGAGAATCACATTAAATAAAATGAACTTTTTGAATTTTCGAACTTGTGTCAACAGGACTGCAGTTTTAAAGAGAAATAAGAGAGATCCAGAGTGCTGAAGAACCCAGTGATTCCAGACTGAGGCCTTCCAACTCTTATTGATTGGCTGTTTAAAATCCTGAGAAGTGTCAATTGTATTATAACATTATCGTGTGTTTTTAAAGTTTATTTATTTATTTTTGACAGAGAGAGAAAGTGTGAGTGATGGAGGGGCAGGGAAGAGCTGGGAGACAGAGAATCCCAAGCAGACCCCCGACTTGGGGCTCGAATTCACAAACCGTGAGATCATGACCTGAGCCGAAGTAAGACCCTCGACAAACTGAGTCACCTAGATGCTGCCAGAACACTATTGTCTTTATACTGAAAGTCAGTTACAGAGCACCGGAGTGGCTTAATCGGTTGAGTATCTGACTCTTGGTTTTGGTTCAGATCGTGATCCCAGGTTCCCAGGATCAAGTCTCACATTGGGCTCCAGGCTGAGCATGTAAACTGCTTACGATTCTCTCTTTTTCTCCCTCTCCCCTACTCATGCATGCTTTCTCTCTCTCTCTAAAAAAAAAAAGAAGTCAATAATAAGCTTACTCTTTAAGAGCAATAAACAGTCTCTCACAATTACTGACCTATGAGTAAACTCATCTTCCCTTTCTGCTCCTCAAGGCCTTCCAGCACTTGTAAATGTTTTTGTGCCATAACCTCTTTCTTTGCTAGTAGTAGTGGTAGTTCCTGTTTATCTGACTGTCCTCTGTCACAATCAGACCAACAAACCCCCACATTTTATATTTTGAAATTTCTTTTATTACTAAGATTTATCATTCCCAAATTAGCAACCACTAATACTCACTTGGAGTCTCTCACCAAATGCACCATGATGGCAAGAGGAGATTTTCCTTTTAGATTCTAAGCGAAGGCCTCCTCCCAGATCAACGCTCCCACCAACATGTATAAGAGAAAACAGAAACAAATATGTTTAAAACCACTGAGCACATCCTGATGTAGTCAGGACTTGGGGAGCCAGTATCCTGGAATGAAGTGAGCTAACTGAGGTAAGCCTCGGATTTGCACCAAACTCGGGGAATCTGTCAGTTCTTAAAGCGGCACAAAATGAAAGACTATGTGGTCATAAAAAGTCTACTGGTAGAGGTGTAGCAATCTAATGAGAATGGGGAGAAAAGCTCGGAGAGGTCAAGTTCTACAAAGAAGGAAGGTACACAGAAGTGGGTCCATCATGTGCTGCTGGTTTCCCTTGAGATTATTTTCCAGGTCCAAAATTCAGCATGGCAAGAAAGGAATGTAAAACACTTAAAAGGCAAGGTAAGTACAATTGGTTTTGAAAATAAACAGCCAAAGATAAAAGAGGTTATGGAACAAACAATATCTGAATATATAATAAGCAAGACTTTCTCAAATCTAAAGACATCAAAGAGTGCTATAAACCACAAACAAATACTTCAAATGAAACTACACCTGGGCATATCCTAGTGAAATGGATGAAACAACAAACAAGACATAAAGAAGAAAAGTCTGAAATAAAGCCAGAGAGTTAAATAAGACAGAGAAAAGAACAGTATTTTCACAGTAGCAACAATAAGGCGGCCAGTTTCTCAACAGAAGAAAAGAAGGAAAAAAAAATGGAGAAAGCCAGATCCAAACACAAAGAATGACCTCATGAGGACACCGAAATAACTGCTAACCTAGGATTTTACATGCAGAGGAAATACAAAAAGAATATCTGAAAAAATATAGATATTTTGAGACAAAATCTGGAATATTTTGTCCTCACTAGACTCCCACTAAAAGAAATTTAAGAAAGGATTTCTTAAGGCAGAAAGGAAATGATCTCAGACTTAAACACAGAGATTCAGGAAGCTATGAAGAGCGATGAAAAGTATAAATGTGTGATTAAATCCAAAGTAGTGTTGCTTTTCCAAAATGATGATAATGATAATAATATACCGAGGGTTGCAAATTATACAGTGAATTAAAATTAAGGACCATAAATACAATAAAGGTAAGGGTCTTATGTTCTAAGATATTGACTGTGAAGTGGTAAAAGAACTAATTTGTATTAGACTCTAGTAAGTCAAATATGCATATTATAATATCTAGGACAACCACTAAAAGACTAATAAAGAGAAGTACAACTAATAAGCTAATAGAAGGGAAAGTGAACTAATAAATCACTTACCTAGTCCAAAGAAGGTAAACAGGAGTAAAAAATTAGTAAAAGAGAATAGAAATGGCAACACGCAGTTATACCAGAAATTAATTAAGCAAAATAAACAGTCCTATTAGACAGCAAAGGCAGTCAGTTTGGATAATAAGCAAAACAAATTATATGCTATCTAAATATACACAAATTATATGCTTATTACACAGAATATTGACAATAAAAAGATATAGAAAGATAAATCATGCAGACATTAACCAAAAATAAGCTGATGTTGGGGCGCCTGGGTGGCTCAGTTGGTTGAGCAACTGACTTTGACTCAGGTCATGATCTCATGGTTCGTGGGTTCGAGTCACATTGGGCTCTGTGCTGACAGCTCAGAGCCTGGAGCCTGCTTCAGATTCTGTGTCTTCTTCTCTCTCTGTCTGTTCCCTGCTCGCACTCACTCTCTCTCTCTCTCTCTCTCTCTCTCAAAAATAAAGAAACATTAAAAAAAAAAAAAGAATGCTGATGTAGCAATATTATTATCTGTCAAGGTAAAATTTAAAGAAGAAGCATTCATAATGAAAAAAAGGAAACATCTCTTATGATAAAAGG
Organism: Suricata suricatta; assembly: GCF_006229205.1. Taxonomy (NCBI): domain Eukaryota; kingdom Metazoa; phylum Chordata; class Mammalia; order Carnivora; family Herpestidae; genus Suricata; species Suricata suricatta. The sequence goes on from NC_043711.1 coordinate 43,541,319, forward strand.
GTCAGTCCACCAGGAACATATACATGTGATCTGATCTCAGTTTACTTCAAATTGTTGGCATTTCCTGTCCTTTCTCTTATTTGATTTGGAATAAGCTGCTAAGGATCAGAAATAAAATTATTTTTAAACTTCATGAATCTTTCAGAACAGCATTAAAGATTTTAATGCCAATCTTGAAAATACTGTTTCAATTGGGTAAATACTAAATTTTTATTTTATTTCTTAGATAATTTGTGGTTTTTTCTATAAAAAATTTAAAAGACTAACTCATACTTCTTAGGAGCATGTCTGGAACTCTAGAATATCTAAAAAAGAAATAAATTGGAAAACAAGGTTAGAGCTATAATTTTACAAAAAATAGTAATTTCTTGTTCTGACTCATAGTGTGGTATTTATTCATTATAAAACAAATTGAAAATAGAAAAAGTAAAAAGAAACATATAAAATCTCAAAAGTTACCTATAAGTCTAACCTAAGTAGAATTTTCTTCAAAACTATTTGAGAAACAAGTGGACATCATATCCTATAAGCAGTTAGTTATTCTGTCTTTTACTGTATGCAGAGTGAACATATCCTCATTCAGTAAGTCATTTTTAACATCCCTATTTTCATGAGTGTACAGTATTTTCCATCTGATCCTCCAAATTTGTGTCTTTTCTTTCTTACGCAGCTTTCTTTTTCTGAGGCTAATCTGTACACATCAAATAAAACAGCTCCCCCGCCCTCTGGATTTAGGTAGGTTTAGGCTACAGGAATCATGGGGAGGACAGCATAGGAAGGACAAAGTAGGAGGTCAGGAATTTTATTCTGGTTGTACCTCATTTGAGTCAATTCTGAGGGACCCTGCATCTCAGAGACCCTTTCTTCTTCCAGATTCTGGTAATTGCTTGGTCTCCACTCCAACCCAGGCACTGTACTTCTTATGGTTTACTTTCCCATACTCTTATTTAAAAAAAAAAAATATATATATATATACATACATATATATATATATATACAGGCATATATGTATGTATGTATGTATGTATGTATGTATTTATTTATTTTGAGTGAGACAGAGAATGAGTGGAGGAAGGGCAGAGAGAAGTGGAGAGAGAGAATCCCTAACAGACTCCATGCTGTCAGAGCAGAGCCCAAAGAAGGGCTCAATGCCATGCATGTGAGATAAAGACCTGAGCTAAAATCAAGAGTCAGATGATAAACTGAATGAGCCACCCACCCGGGCAACTTCCCACATTTTTATTAGACCACCTTCAAATAACTTTGATTTGTGATTTCTGGTTTCTCAGTGGTACCTGGCTGGAACAATATTTCATTATAGGGATATATCATGATTTATTTCACTATTTTCCCAATGTTTTGCATTTAGGATTCTGTTGATTATTTTAAATGTGAACATTGTTGTAATGAAGATGCTGATGCATAATTCTTGTGGTCATCTCTTGTTATATCTTAACTATATATTCTAATTGGTGATATGAAGAGATCCTGTTTTTTTAAAATATATAGATCTCTTACATCTACCAACAATGCTGAAATCTATTATTATTTCTGATAGTTAAGCTGAAGAGAGAGATAGTATATCTGAAATCTATTATTATTTCTGATAGTTTAGCTGCTAAAATTCTCTTAGAATTTTATGGAGATGAACACAATAGATATAATTAAGATTTTTTTTTCTTTTCAATTTATCTACCTCTCATTTCTATTTCATATCTTATTGCATTGTCTAGGACATCATACATTGCTGAGTGCTAGCAGTTGTAATGGGCATGATATTCTTCCTGATTTCGAAAGGAATACTTCTAAATTTTACCACTAAATATAAATTATTGCTTTAGAACACATTTCTAAATGTTGAATTATTCAAACAGTATAAACATTTTAAAGTTTTTTATTATATATTATGAAATTCCTCTTCAGAAAATTATTTCACGTTATTGTCACTATTTTCTGAGTGCCTTTTCCCATATAATTATGCCAACATTAGACATGAATTAAATATATTTTGTTATTTATAGCCATATTTTTTAGTTATGATCCATTACTATATTCATGAGAAAAGTTTAAACATAAAAAATAAAATCTCCTTTCCTACCTCCAGATTCCATTTCTATATTTAAGAGATAATCACTATTAGAATGTATTCATCTGTAAATATTTTTTTAAAAATCATATGAGCATTTAATGGTTTTTTAAAGATATGTGATTAGTATATTAAATTATCATTTAGAAGGAAATGGTAGAAATCATAGCTCCTAACTTCTTAATAGCTTTATAGAAAGTCTATATTTGATCCACCCACATTAAAATTGTAAAAACTGAAAATAAATTTAGTACAAGTGCACAATTGTGCAACCCCTCTCCTTTTTCAAAGGAGAAAACTGAGTTTCACAAACATTGCAAACTTGTAATTCTCAGAGGGTGATTTATACAATGGAGAACACAGACCCAATCCCCATACCTTTGTTTGCTCCATGGCCACATCTAAACTCAAATTTACTATGGTGTTGGGGGTCGGGGCAGAGAGTAAGATCAAGGTTCTGCTGACAATCAGTCAAGAATATTATCTTGGTAGGTGGATGGCAACATACTCCATTTACTTTTTAAAATGTTAACTTACCTCCTATTTTCTAAAGTTACAAAGCCAGATTTTCTATTTTAAAATATTTCAGAAGCATTTTAATCTTTGAGGTCCATTATTCCTTTCACATAGAGGCCCTTAAAATTACTTTAGCTTGGGTCATTTTTCTCTAACATAAACACTACAAACTAAAAAATAAATAAATAAAATAAAAAACAAACCATTTCACTCTACCTGGTACACCTATTTTTTTTTTCCCAAAGTGAGATGTTTGTTCCCTAGCTGCATAAATGTAAGTCATAAAAAATACTAAATGTTGACAGCTTTACTTCACCTGAAATTTACATTAGGTAGTCACTGGACTATGGAAGGCACAATGTCTATGAGAGAACTCATCAAAAATATCGATATAAAACATATACCTGCCTTTTGTCTCAGAAGGCTGCATGACTTTTATCTCATCCCATAAATAATGGAGGCATCAGCACATTTATCTGCACACAATAACAAATCCCATCCTCCTGGTAATTGTAAAAACACTGAAGCCTGTTATTGACCTTGTGTAAAATATAGGCATGGGACAAAAAGACGAAGAAACTTTTTGTCTGTCTACATTCACTTCTAAAGCACCATCACATACTTTGAAAACCATTAAACTAAAAGTCAGCGATGTGAAAAGGAGGAGGAAAAATATATTATTGAATAAAGCAAAACAGACAAGTTAAATCAAAAGATGCATTCATCCACACCATGTCACTCAATGTTCCTATTTTCTCTGCTCAAGTTATTTTTGAGATATTTGCATTAAGGGAAGGCTAAAAACTTCAGATCTGAAAACTGACTTATACTGTGACTTCTCAAAATCTTTTACTTTGCTTACTCATTTTGCAGATGAATAGTTTCTGTCAATGCATTTCCAAAGTATAAAACCTTTCCCACATAGTCTGAGTTATATACAAAATGATCAGTAAATATTTATTAAGGACCATTTGCAAATATTGTATCTCTGTCTTAATTTCTGCCAGTTTCCTTGGGCAGGGCTCTAAAACTGTAGCACTGCCCATGGCCCTGGAGAGGAAGATAAAACTATATAATGGATGGATGACATGATAAATGATGAGTCATTAACTTTTCCAATGAGCAAAACACAATAATTACCATAATAGTTTAGAGAAAGAAAGAAGAATGCAAGCCACAGAAGTGAAGAGAGGCCTTTTAGGCGAGGTAGGATTTGAGCTAGATCTTCACAATTAAAGTCAGAATGATTGAGAAGGCAAATATATATATTTGTGGAGGCAGAGGTGTATATGAAGCTAATATGTGCTCAAAAAACAAGAGGATGGATTTACTTGGGGGAAGAAAGGGATGTGAGCCTGGGTAAGGAATGTTGTGACCAGTTATCAAAGGTCTTCAAATACAGGCCAAACAGTTTGAATTTTACTTGAAATATGAGAGTCAACAAATACTCAGAAGATGAGCATCAACTCACCCTTCCATAGTAGACGTAAGTTATTTAAATTAAGACTTTACGTTTTTAGAGCAGTTTAAGGTTCATTGTAAAGTTGAGGGGAGGTATATATATTTCTTATATACTTCCTACTCACAAAAGCACAAAGCTTCTCCCCTACCAGAGCACTATATTTGTTATAGCTGATGAACTTATATTACTCTATCATAATCATCCAAAGTCCATGGCGTAACTTGGTTTTTCTTTTTTTTTTAATTTTTTTAAATGTTTTTATTTATTTTTGATAGAGAGAGAGACAGAGCATGTGAGGGGGAGGGGCAGAGAGAGAAAGAGACAGAGAACCGGAAGCAGGCTCCAGGCTCTGAGCTAGCCGTCAGCACAGAGCCTGATGCGGGACTCGAACCCACGAACGTGAGATCTGACCTGAGCCGAAGCCGGAGATTTAACCGACTGAGCCACCCAGGTGCCCCTTAACTTGGTTTTTCTAAACCACTGTAATTTTAACATAATATACAGTTCACTTAATGACTAAATTTATTATTTTTCTATTACAAACTCAATGAAACCAGGAATCTTTGTCTCTCTTGTTTACTGATGTATCCCAACCATTGAGAACAAACCATATATTCAAAAATATTTTTGACAGAATGAATAAATAAATAATAATAATGGCAAGTATAATGGTTAAAGCTTTCCAAGAGCATTTAATGGCTAAGAGCATTAGGGTTTAACGGCCTACTAAGCATGACAGCATCTTTTTCACCATTAAATCTCAACAAAGGTTTGAAAAAAGTGAGATTTAGGTTGAATTGATATGACCAAATTTTCCCAGTTGTCTAACTCAAGACTCTAAACTCTCTTTACGGATTGCTGTGGACCAGACATATTAAAAAAATGTTAACTCTGCTATTAGTTAAGACATAGCAGCATTCAAAGCTAAGGTATGGAACACAAAAGTTATTTGCTAGAAGGAAAGTCCTCTTGGGAATGATGTTGTAATTTGATTAAAATTGAACTTGATCAAACACTATAGCAATATTTTGAACCAAACGGAAAAAATCTTTTTAAGTTAGTGACTATTTCCTTCATCTTTCCATCAACAGCTAACTGTGGTTGAATTCTTAAACTAAAAAAATTAAAAAATATGTAAGTAAGCTTACATCAATTGTTTCAAACTCAGATTATATGGTGATATTATTTATCAAGGTAAATTGTATTTTTAATTAAAATACTTCAATGACTTTTATATTTCAAAGTTTCATTTTTGAGAAATATACAGCTTTTCTGTCAGATGGTTAATATAATCCTCTTTCTGCCTCACTAAAATTGAGTATCAGGGGGGTCAGTTAGGAAGGTTTTTAACATGCCGACCATGTCCACTCAGCTCCAGTAGCTCAGAAATTTCATAATTATTCACTCTTCTGATAGTAGTTAAGGATTTAAAGTGCAATCTTATTTTCACCAGTCTTTTTAAAAAAATGTTTATATATGTTTGAGAGAGAGAAAGAGAGAACGAGAGTGGGGGAGGGGCAGAGAGCGAGGGAAGCTCCAGGCTTTGAATGTCAGCACAGAGTCCCACACGGGGCTGGGACTCACAGACTGTGAGATCATGACCTGAGCCGCAGTCAAACACTTAACCGATGGAGTCACCCCACTGCCTCTCAACATAGCCTTAACATCAGGAATATTTTAGAAAATTAAAACATCTCCAACTTATCAAAAATCTCTAAACTATAAAATTTTCCTTTAAAAAGCAAATGAAAGACAGCTAAAAAAAGGTACATTTTCATTTGGTACCACTGTAGCACGCAGCAAAATGGAAAACGGCTCTCCTGTGAAAGGCAATCCTCTCTCTGTCAAATGACTGACAAGCCAGAGATAACTTACTTACTGATCTTTCTCGTTTTAAAATGAAATCATTCTCTCAAGGAAACAAAAACAAGGTAAAGATTTGGGCTTCATTATATGAAACCAGTAAATGTGAATGTAATTTACAAAAAAAAAAAGAGTTACATGATGTGATTTAAAGAAAAACATAGGTTTCCTGTTTTGGTAAGTAAGGACATTTATGACTGCATTTGGAAGGCTGCTTCTGACTTCCAAAAGAAGACAGCACCATCTTGAAAATGTATTGGCAGAGCTGATACCAAGGACTATTTTCTCCTCCCGCCCTCCCTTCCTTCCTTCTTACTACTTCATTCCTTAAAAAAAATTGTTGTTAAAATATACATTTAAAAAATTTGCCACTTCAACCATTCTTTAAGTGTACAGTTCTGCAGTATTAGCATATTCACAGTGTTATACAATCATCTTTTTTTTGTTACATTTATAAATGAGACATATTATAATCATCCAATCTGCTTTATCAAATCTTGTTTATCTGAGCCACATACTAGGGTACAGATTAAGGACAGGGAGAAAGTTATTAGGGAGCTCTATAACCAAATGAATCCAATTTCGCTTGTGGTGTGTGTAATATAAGAAAAATAATGGGCCTAGAAATTAAGACAACTTTGCTTCCCTTTACGTTTGACTTGCTTCCATGAAGTCATGTGAACCACACCACCATATCCCCAAGTGTATCCCTTGGATTATCAGTTCTAGGAAAGTTCATCAGTATGACCCAGAAAGGAGGTATGTGATCAAGTCAATTTGGACTTACCATGTTAAACAGGTTTCCTTTCTGCAGGGGTTTCTTAGAACTTGTCACTTGCTGGTGTGCATTGTCAGGAAGGTGGCCTGCAAGGTTTACAAAGACATTTCACCAATGAACTTTATTATCCCTTGAGAATGTTTTAGGACGGTTTTGCACTGGAGCATACCTTGGAAAATATGAAATCTCAGTTCTACAGATCTGTCATTCTGATTTCAAAATACCTTTTGGCACTAAAAACTTAAAAAAAAAAAAGTTTAATCTGCTGCTTCCTTATCTTGGAACCTGCCGTCACTTTTCACATCCATCTTTGTCCTAAACTGTCCACCTATATATTTCAAAACTCTGCATCTTTCTGATGCTGTTCACACTGCCCAGCATTTTTACTCTCATAATTGTACTTTCCTTAAAAGAGGCTCTGATGGCAAATACATATACAAGTAATAAGGATAAAATGAATTCATTATTTAAGTCTTAAAAAATAGAAAATCTAAAGCAGACTGAGAGCATGCCTTATAAGAGATGAAGTTCAAGAACTCTATGTGATGGGCAGGCAAAGAGAAAGTTCCAGTGAGGCCATTTCAGCACCCCTTCAGTAGAGGCTCCTCCCTGGGGTCCGTACTGGACATGTATTAGCAGGGAGGGAGAGATCAACCCTCTATGCGGTTTTAAGCTGTATCCATTTTATCCCACAGCCCCCCCAACCTACTATCTAAAAAAAAAAAAAGGTTGACTTTTCCAGACCCTAGAAGACAGTCAGAGTGTTCAGCCCATGCTTTGAGTAAAGGGGAAGGTGAGTCCCAGACCTCAGCCAGTGGCAACTGGTAAGAACAGAGCACATCAGCTACCACAAAAAAGCAATAGCAATCTACCTAACATTTCCGGCTTCTGTCTTTCATTTTCGTCTTCTGCAAAGTCAACACTGAGCTACTAACAGTTGATAAGAAAAATAAGATTTTGTGCATTTTTGGAAACATTTATGTACACTGCACTCTGTGACAGACAATGAGCCAACTCTACTGGCAATAAAAAGCCTGTCATTTTCACATAGAAAAATGACAGGGAATAGAATCAAAGACATCTTGACATGATGAGCAATCTCCAGCTGGAGCTTCCAAAGCAGAGGGCTCGCAAATGCCACGCTAACCTTATAGGAGCTTTGGAAAATGGGAAAATGCCCTTCTTTAGACTATTATGGCAGTGGTTGGTCAATTTCTTAATGGTTCAAGGCCACTCCAGTGCACTGTCAAAGGCAAGACAATGACAAGGGGATATATACCCCCAAAAAGGAATTCCCTGTTTAATTTTTGCCCCTGGTCTTTCCATCTCTCTGACTATTGCTGAAGAAAGGTCACTGGCTCCCACAGGGTTGTCATATCTCTACTCATTCCAGTTTTGGAACCTGTCTGTGGGGGGGGGGGAGGGGTTCCCCTCCCTCTCTCTCTTTGCCTTAGTCCCTCTTTCCTACCCACAAACCATCCTCCCAGCATAGTTTCAACAAGAAGCACAATCACCTCTGGCAGTGAAAGCCAGAAAGACACAGGAAGACATGCTGTCTAGTGGCAGTGTCTGCCTCTGACCCTGTGGTGCAGTCCTCACAACAACAAAGGTTTTGAATTAAATGGTGTCCCCAAAAGTCATGTTGAAACTTTAATCTCCAGGACCTGCAAAGGCAACTTTACTTGGAAATAAGGTCTTTGCGAATGATCAAGTTAAGATGAGGTCATCCTGGAGTAGGATAGGCCTTAAATCCAATGACTGCTGCCCTTATTAAGAAAGAGAGAGAGATTTGAAGACACTGTGTAGACACAGAAGGGAAAAGGCCATGTGAAAACAGAAGTAGAAATTGGAGTGATGAGCTATACTCTCTGGTCATTTGCTGTAGGAGCCCTAGAAAATTAGCTATGCAAATTAGCACAAAGGTCAACCTACTTGCACGGAAAAAAAAGAATAATAATCCAGGAAGAATGAAACCCAGATTAACATCCCAATAACTTGTTTAGCACACCAAAAAGTTGACTCAGGTACAATGATATCCTAAAAGCTACTACTGATTGTAGTTCATTTCTGTTTACAAATGGATATTGGATACTACTTCTGGATCACTAAAAGGTAAATAAAACCATGACTTTATGCTGACTGGGTAATGGAGGGTGTGTAATAAATACAGAGCCACATGTTTCCAATAAGTGTGTAAGACCACTTTAAAGATAGAGAAAAAGGGAACCTAATGAGAATATGAAGATCTGAAAAAGGCTTCCACAAGAAAATAAAGTCTCATCTGAGGTCCTGAGGGATGAGTAGGTGTGAGCAAGGGAAGAACAGTGCAGAGGGTATGTGAGGTAGGATCCAGCAGTACCAACATCAAAGATGTAAGACCATGTGTGATGACCAACCGTGTGTTCTGACTGCATAAACTGTAATGTGGATAGCAGACAGAGATGACAGGAAAAGTCATGCTGCGACACGAGTCTCGATCCTACAGGGAACTGATGATGTCTTTTTTATTTTTTAATTTTTTTTATACTTTATTTATTTTTGAGACAGATACAGAGCACCAGTTGGGCAGGCACAGAGAGAGAGGGAGACACAGAATTCAAAGCAGGCTCTGGGCTCTGAGCTGTCAGCACGGAACCTGACACAGGGCTCAAACCCACAAACTGTGAGATCAGGACCTGAGCCAAAAAACAGACACTTAACCAACCGAGTCACCCAGGCACCCCTGATGACGTCTTTTTTTCCCTTTTCTTTCTTTTTTTTTTTTTCAATAGTTTATTACCAAGTTGGTTTCTGTATAACACCCAGTGCTCTTCCCCACAAGTGCCCTCCTCCATGACCATCACCCCCCTCCCCTTCCCCCCTCCCTCTTGAGCTCTCAGTTTGTGCTCAGTATTCAAAGTCTCTCATGATTTGCCTCCCTCCCTCTCCCCAACTCCTCCACCCCCCCCACCCCCGCAGATGATGTCTTTTAAACTAAGATGTTCATTTTGCAAATTGCACTTCACTTCACTGAAGAAGATAAACTGGAGAGAAACAAGGCCTCATGCTTAAGAATCGGACTTGAAAACTGGCTGAGATCTACTGGAAAGGATAGAGGACCCTGAGGCTGAGCTCGGCACGTATCATACAACTAGTAATAATACTTCAGAGACTATCCCGTGGCTAGCGAAGGCCTCTCTGTTAGGTTCTCTATGATCTGGGGATAAGTAATCAGAGCCTCAGAAAATTTCAAATTTGGGTAGTCCCAATTGGTCATCTCAAGGCTGATTAAAGCCTGACAGGTATCTTTCCTTCTCTCTCCTTTGATAATGGAGTAGGTTACAGATATTTTGTATTTGGCCACTAATCAATGTCCTGAGAAAACATTAAGATGTAGCACTACATTTCCCAGTAATGTATTCATCGACACGGACTCTATCCATCATAATACACTCAAAGAATAGACTGAGAACTGCAGGAGACAAGATGCAGCTTTTCTATTGATTCCAAATGACTCATCAGTTCTTGTGGTGGCACAAGGCGCTGGGTCACCAGACTGTGTGGGTATCTTTACACGTCCAGCTTGTCCTTTTGCATTTAACATCTTCCTGTGATGGCTCCTCTTTACTCAGGAAATTTGCCAGAGAGCTCACTCAGTCTTTCTGTCCATCTTTGTACCCTCTGATGAAAGTCAAGAGTGGCATTAATTTCTCCTTGCCTCCTAGCTCTTATCCATATGTCTTCACTCTTCCTAATTTGTCTTGACTTACATTGTCTTGAAAAGCCAAGCAAATGGCTATCCTTCACTTTGATGGTTAGATACAGAATGACAGGACTTTCACTAAATACAATTTCTTCTAGAACTTATATTTACATTAAGTCCCAATCTACTCTCTTCTTACAAAGAAAGGTTTGCCAGTAATAGACACTGTATGCAGAATAAAAGGAAAGACTGGTTCTCACCTTGTGTGATTTGAGCTACAATAATCTACAATGACCCTCTAATTTGAAAAGAATACTTTACCATTTGTGAACTCAATGCTATGTTTTATTCAAGCTAATGAAAGAAAAACATTTTCTCTTTTTTGATAGCAAGGGATAATAAGGGTTTTTAAATAGATTTTATCAAGGGAAAATATGCTGTCAAAAAGCATGATTTGAATAATATTAATAAGAGAAATGTGTATTAGTAAGAACTCTTTTGTGACAAAAATTCATCTCAAAGTAGCTTAAATGAAAGAAACTCGTTACTTTGCTCACCACTAGAAACTCAGGGGTTACAGATCAAAATACTTAAAAAGTCTCCAATGATAGTGCTAGTGGTCTCTCTTTTCCTTCTCTCTTTATTCCTTCAACTTTAAGCACCTCTTCTATTTATGCTATTTTTATACTCTTTTTCTGTGAAACTGAAGAGCCATAGAAGTGTGGGCATAGAAACTGATTTTTTTTCTCCAGCTGAAATCATTCCAGTTTAGGGGCTAGAAGGAAAAGCATCCCTCTTCCCACAGCCACCTATCCAGCCTCCGAAAAGCTCCGTGCCCATTTCTGAGCCAATCATTCTGACTCTGTAAGGGGAGAGGGTAAGAGGCCCCATCAAAGTACCCTGAGTGACGTAGAGGCACCCAAAAAGAAGGGAGATGATGTTACCAAGGAGGAAGTAGAGTGCTGGGTTGAGGGGGGAGTAGGAGAAACAAAGGAAGGCTTTATTAGTGTTCTACATCCCAGCTAAAGATAAATCAGAAAAGGCGGACATTTCTCCAAGCACAGTAAAATCAAAAGAATACAGAAGAACAAACCAATGGCATTCCATCCATTGTGAAAATGGCAACCTGATACAATTAGTATTTCCACCCAAAAGTTTCTAACAGAGAAATAAATCTCGGTTTCCCAACCATGTTTTTCATCCAAATTAATTATATTCACTGAATACAATAATATCACAAAATAAGTAGTTTCTCCAGAATTTTACAGGTGCAGAATTCTTTATCCTGATAGTACTGTTCTATCCATTAGAACACTGCTACTCTTTAATTCTATTCTAAACTTAGCAATAAACAAACAAAAGGAAAATTTTACTAGTGTTTGCTTCTTCTTGCAGATCTTTCCACAACCAGAAGATATATCTCTAGCCTCCAAATTTTCAGAATGGTTTCTCCAAACCATTCAGAAGAGACTTAGCATGTTTTGTTTTGAATTCTAGTTAGTTATTACATTTTTACATACCCTGTTTAGAACATTTTTGAATAAGATCTACTAAAAAGACACAGCAATAATAGTTAATTTTGAGCAACAACTGAGCCAAATTGCCTGCTAATTATTTGTGTGCACATGTATGCATATATATATGTTTGTGAGGATATGCATATGTATGTGTGTGTGCAATGTTTGACATACACCTATGAAACAGATTTGTCCCATTTGTAGATGAGTTAACTGTGGGTCGAAAGGTAGATTTGTCCAAAATCAGCTACTGATAAGAGGCAGAGCTGAGACGTGAATCCCCAGGTGTTATCCCAAATCCACTTGCGTAGTCTGACAAGGGTATGATGGCAGAAGAAAGATGAGTTAAATGGCTATGGCTCTAACCCAGGTGACAGAAGACAGTGGTTTGGACAATGGTGGTAGAAAGGAAAATGAAGAAATACAGATGGATTTAAGGATATTTTAAGGCAGCCTGAAAAGACCTTGATGTGGAAGTTAAGTTCTGTCCTGACCACCAATGTTCCAAACTTTTGGAAGCACTCAGAAAACACACTCTGGGTGAGAGGTTATACATTGGAGGGAATGATTCATACCTTCTCCCCTGCACGCCCCTCTTGGATCAGAGAGGGTGGAAAAGGAAGCTCCTGGGTCTGTGCCTCGGCCAGTCACTATCCTAAGAACACAAGGGAACTTCTGAGAAGGGGAGCACTCTGGTTGTACCATTCCTTCCAGGATCAAGTTGAGGGGCAGGGTACTGGGGAGAGAATCTTCATAGATTAAACAGTTGGTTACTTTGAGGTAATTAAAGAAATCTTAAGACAGGAGAGAAGTTTCCCTAGCTCCACCAACTGTGATTCCAAGAAGACTTGTGAGTCACTGGTCTAGATAGACCGCCCTGAATTTGGTGTTCCCTCTGATGTCTGCCTGTTACTTTCGCATTCAGGTTGCCTCTGAATATGTAGACAGCCTCAGTAAACTTCTAACCTTTTGAATGATGAATGCAAATTTAAACATGGATTTTACTTATTGGAAGGCATTAATCATTTTAAACTATATTAATGAAAACTAATTAAGGTTGGGAAAGTCTTGTTAAATTTTCAAAACCAAATTTAACTTTTATAAGACAATGATACCTAATCATCCATTAAAGTGGCAGTAATTATCTATTAGTCTAGTGACATTCTGTACCACAAAAAGGTTATAAGTTAAATGGCTTCTATTCTGGGGACCATTTCCAGATTAGAATTGAAGAAATAAAAGAGAGTCATACATTTACAGGCTGAATTCAAGATTTCCAGCAGCAATATAAAGTGTAATATCATTCCTTCAGTAAATACTTCCTTCCTGCTTCCTTCACCACCTTTCTCTCCCTCTGTCCTTCCTCTTCCACTCTTCTGTCTCTGTCCTTCCATTTTTTCCATCCTCCTTTATTTATTTATTTATTTTAACATTTCCTTATGTTCTTTCCAAAAAAATCCAGCAGAGGGCGAATGTCCTTTGCTTACATTTTATAAACCTGAACCAAAGGGAATTCTAATCAAGACCTACTTTTCTCTTTCTGCACCCTACAAACATGGAATTTTTGGACTTTCCTGGGTCCCTAAATATTTTTTGTACTCTTGCAGTTCTCTGTAGTTAAGAAAACTGTGTGAACACACCAAGAAATAATGATCTCTTTTTCCATTAACAACCTGTTTATTGTTTCTACTTAAAAATGTACTCCATGAGATATATTTTAAAAACCAGTTAAAAATGAACTAATCGCATGTCTAATTTTATGTTGCCATAAAACTCCTTCCTTTAAATGTGTAAGCATCAAATAGTAACATTGGAAAATCAGTCATGAATTAAAAGTAAACAAGGAGAGACAAAACAGTATTAAACAAGTAGTTGCATTATAGCTCATAGAAGTTATGACTCAATTTTAATCAGCATAATGAAGTTGCTTTGTATTTATGTGTAAGCGGTAGTTTTACCCTATACATAAATGGTTCTGGGAGATACACTATGAAATTACGTGTGAAGTTGCAAGAAGCTTTGGGTCAACAAACTTCTTTTTAACTAAGCTTTATATTAGAGAAAATACAGTGTAACTTTGTGCTTCTATTCTCTTTTAAAAAAAGAATTTGAAAAATTAAGTCTCTTGAACAGTTATTTTTTTTTTTAATGTTTATTCATCTTTGAGAGAGACAGACAGACAGAACATGAGTAAGGGAGTGGCAGAGAGAGAGGGAGACACTGAATCTGAGGCAAGCTTCAGGTTTCCAGCTGTAAGCACAGAGCCTGACATGGGGCTCGAACCGGCAAACTGTGAGATCATGACCTAAGCCAAAGTTGGGCACTCAACTGACTGAGCCACCCAGTTGCCCTTGGAGTAAAATCTCTTGTAAGATTCAGTATTTAGTCTGATGATATCTTGGGGGGCCTTCTTTATATAAAATGCTTGTTCCTAGGGGCATCTGGTTGGCTCAGCAGGAGAGCATGAGACTCTTGATCTCGGAAGCATGAGTTAGAGTTCCACATTGGGTGGAACTTTTTAAAAAAATATTTGTTCCTAGAGTTTCAGGGGAATGTTTTTCGTAATTTGTTAGGTGGCTGGCTGGTAGGTTGGCTGATTTTAATTGCATGAGTAGTGTAAAAATATAGTGTCTTATATTTCTAACTAAAAAGAAATGTAGAGTATAAGGCAAAAACCCTTCATTCATTCAGCAATAACTACTGAGTTCCCATACACTTGCCAACTATGGCACCTGATGATAGTTGTCTTGATAAGGAAGCTCTCAAAGAGCTTTCAGTTTGGGTGTTCTTCACTCTCCTGAGTTACCAATTCCTTCAGTATAATTCCTTTCATACCATTTCATATACTTTCTTGTATGTGTGTGTGTGTGTGTGTGTGTGTGTGTGCGTATTTCAGTTTTATTGATGTATAATCAACAAATAAGTTTCTAAGATATTTAAAAGATACATTGTGATGATTTGATATATGATATCCATTTTTATTCATATATGTCCTTTTTGACTGTGTGTGCATTTTCACAAAAATGGGATTCCACCGTTTGTATTGTGCTATTCCGTGTTTGGTTTCTCCCCTCTACTTTAGCATATGCAGCCTGACGGTACGATTATTAACCACATCTTAGTATTATAAATTATGGATGTATCACAATTACTCTTCTGTCCCCTGCAGATAACATAATTATTCACATATTTTTACTATGGAGAATAATATGGTAAAGAGTATTCTCCCTCTTGGTATGCTTTCTACCTTCTAGCTAACTCCCTTTCATGGCCCAAGGTCAACCCTACTCTGGACCCCATGGGGACTTGCAATCATTCCATTAGGGCCACCTGAAGTCTGTTGTTTACTCCTTGCCAAGTTTTCTTTCCATAGTCACTCATTAAAATACTTTCTTCTGCATACATCCTTACTCTCACCTCCTTTGTGCTTTCTCAGTTCACCTTATTCACTTAGCAAAGACCAACTAATGGTAACTCCGGATCTCTACCTTTCCTCTGCCTATGTCTGGGCAGCTGAACATGTTTGGGGAGGGACCACAACAAGGCTGAACAGCCTCATTTGAAATTCACGAAGTGGAACATCCAGCTGACCTTGCAGGCTGCCTGGCTCTGATACGGGTTCCTACCCCTTTCTCTAGCTGAGATATTAAAGCAACCAGAAAAAACTAGAAAACTTCCACCCGCCCCATGTACTGTATTGAGCCACCTCGGATGGTCTCTACCCATACAGTCTTTCTTATCTTCAGTCTCTACTGTTGTCCCTTCTTCCACCAAAGCCCAGCCTTTCCTTTTGTACTCTGGATTCCAAAATGTACTTCTGTTTTTCAAACACTCCAAACTTACTTCTGCCTCACAGCCTTTGTGTTAGACACCTTATCAAGAAATCTTTTTTACCAGATTACCACATTGTTCCCCAATCACCTCTTCATCAGGCATTTCACTTAATATTCTGCTGTTCCTCCGCAAGCATACTAGATGTCCATCAGCCTATGCTACATTATCCCAAAACACAATTCTCGTAGAAACTGGTATATCATTCACCTTTTTAAAAAAAGATTATACTCCATGTATGTCTCTCCACCCTAGAAAGCGAGCCCAATGAGCTCAAGAGGTCTTTATTTTGTGTCTGTCTTTTTTTCTTTGACACATATTACCAGTTTCTGGCACAGACCTTACAGACCTTACAGTTCTATAACACTGGTTCAAGGCATAGATGAGTATCTCTAGCAATCTGTAAAGATTTATCCAAGAGGAATCCCAAACAGTAAAATCATAAGTGGAGTAACTGCTTAAATGGGATAGTTTCTTCTAAATTCTCCTCTAAAATGACTAGCCCAATTTACACTCCTATAAACAGTATATAAGAACATTCGTTTCTGTACAATTTAATGAACATTGTACTGCCGCTTTGAGTAATTTTTCCTAATCTAATAAACCAAACAAACCTTCCTTTGTTTTAAGATGCATTTACTAGGCTACATGTTGGATTGAGCATATTTTCATATCTCTACAGGCCATCTGTATTTCTTAATGAGTAGTCTGACTCTCCAGGGAGTCTTTTAAGAATTCCATATTTTCCCTTACATATGTTATAAATGCAACCAGCATATTGAATAAACAGGACACTGAGGTTTTAAAGTAACTATTTTCTGGCTTGCTTTCTCTTTACATTTGTTCAATGAAACTTGTTCTTCTGTCCCTAATTAAAAAAAAAAATTGGCTAACTTCAGTTCTAGTTGCTGTTAGGTAATGCAAATAGCATCCACTTAAAGAGTACAAATAGTATAAAAATAGTACAGATTTAGAAAACACAAACCGTATACAGATTGTATGCAAACAGTACAGATTTCAGAAGTGCACTTTCTGTTTTGATAATCAAACCTCCATAGCTGGTTTAAAATTGAATCCTATCTGTGTCAGTTTGGAAGTTAGGAAAGAATAATGTGGCTGGCTCTTTCATTCTTCCTTTTGCTCTCCCAGCTTTATCCCTCTCCCAGGATGGCAAATTTTAGTTTCTGCCTGCCGCGGGGTGTGGGTTTTGGGGAAGGGAGAAAGTGTTAAAGAAGGTGATGCAAAAAGTCCTAACTGATGGGCACTGTAATGAGATGGGGCAGAGTTTTCGCCGCTTGGCAGATATTTAAAATAGATTCTCACGTGGGCTTGCATGGAGATTCCTGTGGGGATCTCGCGCTGGGACATGCGTGATGGTGGCTCAGCTCTACTTCCTCTCTGCCAAGGTCATTCAGCCTTTGTGGACAGAAGCTGCATCACTCAGCTCATTTCCAGAAGAGGACCTGGATTCTGGTCACTCATGGATCCTGACACGCTGTCCTCACACATTGTGGGAGAAGAAACTAATCCGAGTACAACAGGGACTTCAGTGACAGATCACTAGCCTGTTTCTCAATCTTCATGTGTCTTTGGTGGGAATCAGGTACCCCTGTCACCCTTAAACGCAGAGGATACTCCGCAGGCCCTCCTCCTGACTCACTTGTCTTCTCGGGAGTCCTGAAATGTGCCTTTTCTCACCGAAGGAAATGGGAAGGGATATTTAAGCCCCTCAACATTTCGCCTCAGATATCTGTTTTACAAACACTCCTTCTGTCCCCTCCCTCCCCACCCCCAAGATCCCTTTATGTTTGGGTTAGGGGATTAAGGGTCAGACAACTGGTTTTGAAATATCTCCATTAAAAATTTCCGTTTGACCCGAAACCTTATTTGTTGAATGTCTGTTGTTTCCTGGTGGTGTTTTTCCACCTCCAGCTTAACAGTGTGTTGTTAAGCTCCCTGGGGTGTAATTTGTCTTTCTTGATTTTTTTTTTATCATACAAGATCTTAAAATTTTTACAAAATTAAACTTTCCATTATTTTCCCTGGGGTATGTATCTTGTTCAAGAATACTGATCCTGAGGCACCTGGGTGGCTCAGTCGGTTAAGCATCCAGCTTCGGCTCAGGTCAGATCTCACGGTTCATGGGTTTGAGCCCCGCATCGGGCTCTGTGCTGACAGCTAGCTCAGAGCCTGGAGCCTGTTTCAGATTCTGTATCTCCTCTCTCTCTGACCCTCCCCTGCTCACACTGTCTCTCTCTCTGTCTCTCAAAAATAAATTTAAAAAAGTATTAAAAAAAAAGAATACTGATCCTAAGTCAAGATAATACAAATACCCTTCTCTACTTTGTTCTGAACCTTTTAGTCTAGTTTAGTTAAATATCTTAACTACTTTATTTTTTTATAATGTTTATTTAAGAGAGAGAGAGAAAGAGAGACAGAGAGAAGGAGAGGGAGAAAGGAGAGGCAGAGAGAGATGGAAACACAGAATCTGAAACAGGCTTTAGACTCTGAGCTGTCAGCACAGAGCCCAACATGGGACTTGAACTCACAAACCGTGAGATCATAACCTGAGCTGAAGTTGGACGCTTAGCCGACTGAGGCACTCAGGTGTCCCAATATTTTAACTACTTAAATACATTAAGACTTCAGTGAATTTTGTTATACAGTTCATCTAATTTTATTTTTGAGCCAAAGGAAAATCAGTTGGTATTGAAAAGGCCATGTGAAATGCCATCTTTATCCCATATTTAATTCATGAGTAGGATTCAAACCTGACCAAGCAGATTTTTTTTTTCTGAGTAAATGGGAGGCAATCTATATTCACAAAGCAGATAATTTAGTTACTGCTCTGAGCAACATCTCTATTTTTCGTGTTTCCCTAAATTCTACAGAATAGGCAGTCATCAGTATTGCAATTGCCTTACCCATTTCCTGGGTTTATTATAAGCTTAAAAATAAAATTAGATAATATAGACAGAGGTCTTTGGCAAATATAAAACTATTTACAAATTTAACTATTATTTTTTTTATCTTCTGGTTTAAAAAAACATTTAATCTTGAGTGAAGCATCATTGTAAAGCATAGCCCTAATTAAACAAGGCTCACATCTATTTCCAGACAATATACTTAACAGGATGAAAATTATCCACTGCAAACTGCTCATCTTAAAATTAGTTTTATGCAAGAAAATTACACAGGACATACTAGTTCATTCTAGTATTATATAGTTTAATAAATGTCAACTCTGTCCTTCTTTGACATTATATCTACATTTGGTATGAAATAGCAAAAGAGAAAAAAAAAGAGATTTCAACAAATTGATCTCAAATTCCGCTGAGTCTGCTGAGTTGTGATAATGGAAGAACATGATGGAATGTCACAAATATGATCAAAGCTGCAATAACCAGGACCATGTTTTCCCCTGAAGAGGGAAAAACAGAGGAGAGCGATATCAGAAGATTTTATTTTTGTCAGTTTAATTCTGTAGGTAGCTTTTATGCATTTTTAGATTTTAAAATACGGTGCACAATGAATGCACCATATAGTTCTTATCAAACCCAATAGTTAGAAGTGAAATAGCACCAATTTCACTTTGGTAAATCACTATAAAGGAAAAGTATACTTAGATTACAAACATAATGAGAAAATTGCACAGTATGCTGTCAGCCCCCTATTTATCGAATAACGAATCCTGGTAAGGATGAAGAGTTAATTAAAAATTACATAGCAATCTGTTACCTTGAAGTTTGAGGTCAGGCTTGGTAGATAAAAAATCAAAACTTCCTTTCCCATATGCTTGCATTACCATATGGTTTCGGGAGGAATTTATTTGACTGCTGATTGCATATATTTCAAAGAAAATACAAGAGGGATTTAGGAAAGCCGCACGGAGCCAAACCTACTTCTTCAACGATCTCCTTTAAATCAAGGTGAAAGTGCAATGTTCAAGGAATACTGGTTTGATGATTGTAGGAAGAAGGGGGCGAAAGGCAGCAGGCAGGCAAATGAATTCCGAGTTTTACACCTATTTCTATCTAACACGCTTTAATAAGCAAAGACAATGTGTCATTGGTTCTTTTTTCCTCTCAAGGAGATACAAGCCCATCAAGTCATACCAGGTCTCTTCTTGGACAGGGACAGAAGAGAAACTCCGGCGCCAGATCACCTTTGGCTTTACTGTGAAGGTGTTCTGATATCAGCCCCCTCCACACGCGCACAGCGGTTGCCTGCCCGCCCGGCCCTCCTGTCTCCTGCGCTCCAGCCAGTGGAGCTCTGCTGTCCAGTCAGACTCATGGATCTGGTTTGTGTCGGTGTTGCTGTCGCAAGTCCTGCTTGCGCTGATTTACCGGAAGTATGCAGGTCAGAGGCTGTACGAAAGCCATAATCATGAGAGAGAAACCAATAGTAAAAGCAACCTGCTGTGTATTTAGTAGATGCCAATGATTCTGCCGAGTGCTGTTGTGTACACTGTCTCATGTAAACCCCACACTCTATGAGGCAGGCACTCTTGATATCCCCACTTTTTGAAAGTGCAATGCATCCCAGAGTGACACAATTTCTAAAGGACAGAGTCAGTAGAAGCGCTTGGGCCCCTTGCCATGAGCCACTGGGTTTTCCTGCTTCTCCCATGATCTCTCGGGAACTGGAGTGGAAAGGGGATGCTACGTTACAACTCTGTACCGTTTGGGCCAAAGGACGAAGAGGCCCAGGACAGAAACCGCGCTAACTGCTGTTACCTGACACTGGAACCAAGGGGAGAGAAATTATGGTACCCAGCTTGTCACGTGAGGAGGGAGATAGGTGAGTAGTGAAGAAACTCCCTGAGGAGTCCACGAAGCTAACCAAACGGCTCTACCTTCATGCTCTATCACCATTACAACCTTATTACAGCTGCAGTAATACTTCATCAAAGACATGAACTGTAATTATCTCTTCAGAGTCTAAAAAAAAAGTCTCAGAAGTACAACTGATTTCATGAAAAAGATTCAGAATCCAAGTTGAAAAATGATGGAGATTGAACTGGCACAAAATTCAAGACAGGAGTGTGGAGATAAGTATAAACCCACGAGATCATTACGACAACCTATGCCATGAAGCCATGCATCATGTCAAATAGTTTCCTTGCACCTCTTATTTATTAGTATCTTAAACTTTTAACATTAAGGTGTAATTGATATCTAATGTCATTCTGGTTTCAGGTGTGCAACACAATGATTCAATATTTGTATATATTGCAAACGGCTCACTCAATAAATCTGGTTTCCATTCCTCACTGTGCAAAGCTAACTCTCAGGATTTATTCTCTTACCAACTCTCAAGCATGCTCTACAATATTATTGACTATATTCACCTTGCTAAACCTAGCATCCTCATGACTTACATATCTTATAACTGGAAGTTTGTTCCTCTTGACCTCTTTCACCCATTTTGCCCACCTAATAATTCTTCTTCCCTCTGGTAAGCCTCATTTTGTTTTCTGTATCTATGATTTTTATTTTGTTTTTTAGGTTCCACTCTAAATGAAATCATATGATATTTGTCTTTCTCTGACCTAATTAATTTAGCACAAAAGCCTCTAGGTCCATCTGTGTTGTTGCAAATGACAAGATTTCATTTTTTATATCTGAGTAATATTCCAGTGTGTGTATGTGTGTGTGTGTGTGTGTGTGCATGTGTGTGTGAAACCTCTTCTTTATCCATTCATGTATCAGTGGACACTAAGAATGTTTCTCTATCTTGACTACTGTCATGTTGCAAAGGACACAGAGTTGCATATATCTTTTTAAATTAGTGTTTTCATTTTCTTTGGATAAATACCAGAAGTGGAATTACTGCATCATATAGTAGTTCTATTTTTACTATTTTGAGGAAGCTCCATACTGGTTTTCATAGTGGATGCTCCTAATCTTTAAGTATATTTTCCCAAAGTGTGTAGACATAAAAAAATATTTCAAATGAAATGTTCAAATGAAAGTATCTTTCAGTGTTCCATAATAAACTACTATTAATTGTTACTTTACACATTGCATGAGATTTTTCTAGTTCTAAATATAGTAATTCTGAAAGTATGGTAAACCTGAACAGATTATCTGAAGAAAAAAGATAGATGTAAAGATGGAAATAACCTACTTGATATAAATGGAAAACTATGCTTGATTATTAAGTCTATTTTTAGTCACTCTACAATTTTAAAAGCTCATGCATACATTACCTATTTGCTTCTTATAGTAGCTCTATAAAGTAGGTACGGATGTAATTATCATTTCCACTTTATTTTTTTAACATTTATTTACTATTGAGAGAGAGACACACAGAGCATGAGCTGTGAAGGAATAGAGAAAGGAGGAGTCACAGAATCTGAAGCAGGCTCCAGGCTCTGAGCTGTCAGCGCAGAACCCGATGCAGAGCTCAAACTCACAAACCTCGAGATCATGACCCGAGCCGAAGTCAGATGCTTAACCGGCTGGGCCACCCAGGTGTCCCTATCATTTCCGCTTTAAAACTAAAGCCCTAGGAAAATAAATGACTTGCTCAAGGTTGTACACAGTAGTGATGAGTCAAGGGTTTAAAATCAAGCCTTTTTACTCCAAATCCAAAATCTAAATTTTCACCCAAAACACTTAAGCAGCCTTGTCATAATATTTGTGACAGTCTTTCCTGACATTTTGAAGCAGAATCTTCCCGTTTGATAGCTGTTTTTGATGTGCTTATAAACCACCTTATAAGAGCATTCCTGAGTGTATCAATCTGTTTCTCAACGAAATTAAGAAGCATATTATTCATGACACTTTTGATGCAAGAGACTTAAAGCCCATCCCAAACTGGCTTAAACAGAAATGTGAGTGTGGGGGAGGGGGCAGCGTTACTACTTTCCATGAATGAAAACTCAGGCAATAGCAAATCTCCAGTAAAGCTACACCCAGGACAGCAAATGATGTCACCAAGACTCGGCTCTCTTCTCAGCTGGGTATGTTCTCAGTTATGGGGCTCGGATGTCTTTTCATGATGGTGTCCAGGAGTGTTAGGTTTGGTCTTCAAATCTCCACATCAGGAGACATGGTCTCCCTGGTGTTCCAGCAAAAGTTCTGGAATTACCTTGGGTTGACTGTATCAGTCACCTGGAAAGAAGTCTGCATTGTTCTTTTTTTTCTTTTTTTTCAGTTTATTTATTTTTGAGAGACGGAGAGAACCAGCAGGGGAGAGGCAGAGAGAGAAGGAAACAGAGGGTCTGAAGTGGGCTCTGTGCTGACAGCAGAGCCCAATGCGGGACCTGAACTCATGAAATGTGAGATCATGACCTGAGCTGAAGTCAGACGCGTAGCCCAGGAACCTCATACATGTTGTGACAGCTTATGGAGAGCACAGCTCCTTCCCATGCTTGCCCGTCAGCTGGAGGCTCTGGTCCATTATGCACTGGCTGAAAAGAAGGGAGGGATTACTGAGAGCCGAATCACCTAATGTTTACTACATCAAGAACAGCAAAGAACATTTAGCTTAATTTTCTTCTAACTCAGTGTTCCCTGAGAAATAAATGATATTAACTTGTTTTATTGCTTTGAAAATAATTTAGGAGTTATAAAACTTGGCAGTGTCAGCGGGCTTTCGATGGCTAGTGCTCTATGTGGAATCAAGTGAGCCAAACATTAATGCATTAACTGATTTTTCAATCAGTTTACCTCTGTTTAAACAGGTGAAGGAGATGCATGTAGAAAGTCTGTGGAAATTCCAACAGCTCTCACACTTTGAACTTAGACTGTGAGGGGCTGTTAGTCAGTCATTGTAGTAAATTTATTATACCATGGTGCTTGAACATGTCCATTGCCAGACAAAGTTCAGATTTATGGGCAATCATACATTATGTATCAGATATTTAAAAAAAGTTTTATGCTATTGCACTAAATTTCAAGAAAATATAAATCCTGACAAAGAGGAAACTACTCTAAAAAAATCTGTGGCTTATGCTCACCCCCTTGCAGTTCCTTCAGTGATCAACTGTGTATTTGTGTTTAGTTTCTCACAAAGAATGTTGAGACATTAATAGTAGTGTTCAGAAGCAAAGTGTTGTAAAAGGAAAAGGGCTTTTAGTTCAAACAAAACTGCATTAATTTTTCATTTTAAAGTCATGAAGGTTGTAGTGTTACTAAGCCCTAGAACCACCCTAACAAAAAAACGTTAGTCCTAAGTAAAAGCACAAATTGACTTTTTAGGTGGATAGTAGGGAAGATGTGTAAGAAATCAGAACCAGATTTAAAAAAAACATCATTTATGACCACTAGAGAATGATACTGACAGATTGTACTCATTGAAACATTTTTTTAAGTGGGCCCCATGTTAAGTGCAGAGCCCAACATGGGGTTTGAACTCACAACCCTAAGATCATAACCTGAGCTGAGATTAAGAGCCCATCACTTAACACACAGAGCCACTGAGGGGCCCCCTGACATAAATTTTTAAATGAGTCTAATTCTCCACCAAAATAAAGGAAAACTGAGAGCAAAATGTGATTAAATATTGTGACTTCTCACCACAAATTCATTGTCGAGTAAGTCATGGGACTGGATAAATAAAAACATTTTAAGACGAGATAGAATATATTGTCCTGCACCACCATGTACAGATGAAATTCACCAAGTGCTAGACGAGAATCTAATACTTGTATTTGCAAAAGGTGGAAAAAAATTTTTAAAGGAAGGGATCATCATCAGATTGCCAGCTCTTAATACTTTCTCATATTCATGCACATTTTCAAAGTGAAAAGTTGTCTCACTGCTACACACACACACACACACACACACACACACACACACAGGCGCGCGCACACACGGCAGTATCTGGTCTCTCCACCAGCTAGAGGAGGCTCATATTTAGGTAACGACGTCTTCCGTTCCTTTCATCTCTCATTCTGTTTCTTCCAACCTTCCACTTCCTTTGTTTTAAAACATTCTCTTCCCTCCTCCTCTATTTTAAAATTATTTTATTCATCTATTGAATATTTATTTGACACTGGCTTAAAAATAAACCAATGAATTCATCTTCAAAAAGTAACACAATATATTCTCTGCAAAGTATTCTGAAAAAAATCTTTTTTCTACACATAGAAAAATATCATAGCATATGGTTGAGAATAACGGTGCCAGAATATTTGGTTCAGAATAATTTTTAACTTTTTAAAAAATCTTTTTTAACTTTTTATATTGAAATTATTTCACACTTAGAGAAATATTACAATATAGTAAAAAGAATAATGCTTTTCACCCAGATTCAATATGTCAATCTTTTACATTTATTTTCTATTTTTCTGATACCTTTAAGAGTAAGTTATAGACAGGATGACCTATTATTCCTAAATTTTCATGCATATTTCTTTTTTTAATGTTTATTTATTTTTTGAGACAGAGGAGAGAGAGAGTGTGTGTGTGTGTGTGTGTGTGTGTGTGTGCACGCCCAAGTGGGTTAAGGGCAGATAGAGAGGAAGCGAGAGAATTTGAATTAGGCTCCGTGCTATCAGCACAGACCCTGCAGAGGGGCTGGAGCTCACAAACTCTGAGATCATGCCGTGAGCCAAATTCAAGAGTTGGATGCTTAACCTGCTTAACCAACTGAGCTACCCAGCCACCCTTGTAATGTGTATTTCTTAGAAGCTTGGCTATTTCTCTTATAACTATAGTGCAATTATTAAAATTAGGAAATTAACATTAAAACATTACTAGCATGTAATCGATAGGCATTATGCTAATGCAATTTAAAATTCAGACTTCTCAATTATCTTTGTAACGCTGATTATGGCTAAAGAAATATATATATTTTTCCTATGCAGGATTTCATCCAAGAGCTCACAATGCATTTTATTATCATGCCTCTTTAATTTTCTTTAATCTGGAACAGTTCTTTAGGCTTGCTTTTTTTGTGACCCAAGAGTTATTGAAGAGTATGGGCCTTTTTTTATTATTATTAATATGTCAAATATGTTATATGATTAGATTCCAGTTGGGTTTTGTTGTTGTCATTTCTTCTTCTTCTTTTTCTTTTCCTTTTGGCAGAAATACCTCAAAAAAATTCTTTGTGCTTGTCAGTGAATCATATTAGAACAATTAATGGTGATTTTAAGTTTGATCACTTGGCTAAGGTAGTATCTGTTAAGTTTCTTCATTATAAAGCTACATTTTTTCCTATTTGAATTTAATAGATACCCTTTGGAGAAAATATTCTGCTTATCATTAAAATACTCAGTAGTAGTTTCACTGACAATTGATGATCCTGTCCCAAATGATGTATACTCTTGGTGATTGACAAATAGTGATTTTCCAATTCCTTCCATGCTTATATGTTTATTTAGCTTATGTTCAAATATAAGGAAGAATTCCACCCCATTCATTCATTCACTTTTACCATTACTGGCTCATAGAATTATTTTCTTCTATACAGCAGGACTACCACTACTCACCCTAATGTTCACATTTTCTGATAAGCCATCATTTTGCAAGAGATACACGTATCAAACCGTCACACTGTACACCTTAAGCTTACACAATGTTATATCTCAATTATATCTTCAGAAAGCTGGAAAAAAGTTTTGAGTCGGCCAAATTTTAGGTGAATAATATAACCACACACAAGGGGATACAGCAGGGACCCAACATAAGTAAACTGTGCGCACGTAATTTTGATTACACACCTTCATGGTAAAGACAAAAATAATTTAAGCAAGTATTAAACTCTGATTTGTAGATTTTTTTTTGTTCTGGTATCAGTTGGCAATTCTAAAACTACATTATGTGAGTTTAGTTTTAAACAAGTTAAATCAGTTTACTACTTATGGTGGGAACTTTATGTCCCACTGTTGGAAGCTAGAAAAAACCCAAACATCTTATGTTGGATTGACACTGGAAGTATTACTTACACAAAATAATACCTTGATATACATAAAGATACATGCTATAGAAATACAGATGCTTGTGTATATAGCTGTGTGTATATATGTATATTGAATCTGAGCATGCTAATGGCCTGATGTAAGAACAGAACTCTTAGGGGTATCTGAGGGGCTCAGTTAGTTTGGCTCAGGTCATGATCTCACAGTTCACAAATTTAGGCCCTGTGTCAGGCTCTGTGCTGACAGTTCACAGCCTGCAGCCTGCTTCGGATTCTCTCTCTCTCCCTCTCTCTCCCCTCCCCCATGAGTGTGCATGTTTTTTCTCTCTCCTGCCCCCCTCTCTTTCTCTCAAAAAAAAACCAAAACATGGGGCACCTGGGTGGCTCAGTCGGTTAAACGTCCAGCTTTGGCTCAAGGGATGATCTCATGGTTTGTGGGTTTGAGCCTGGCATCCGGCTGTCTGCTGACAGCTCAGAGCCTGAGCCTGCTTCAGATTCTGTATCTCCCTCTCTTTCTGACCCTCCCCTGCTCACACTATCTCTCTGTTTCTCAAAAATAAATAAAAAACATTTAAAATTTTAAAACTTAAAAACATTTAAAAAATTAAAAAATAACACAATTCTTAAAGTATTGTCTATTCTCTATGGATACCCTCTAATACTCATAGCAAGTAACAAAGGCATCATATTAGAGTCTTGTTTACATTCTACGTGTAAAGTTAAGAGCACATATGACATCACATTTGTTAAATACTACAAAGTTGTTCATTATTAGTCACTGTTTTAATTTCTTTCAGGGTCAAAATAAGGTGTTCTTCGGAAGTTGGAAATGAATGAAGTTAACTCACTTTCAGAGTCAAGCTATAATAAACTGTAAAATCAACTATTTGAAGATCAAAAAAAGAAATGTATAAATCTATCTCATGCCAGCAGGACTTGATTGTAACTTGATGGGATGTGCTAATATATCCAAGAAAAGAAAACGTCTAACAGAATGCAGAGCTGGCAGAGGGGCAGTAAGAAGCACCAGTTGACTGTCACCATCCTCAAGATCTGTCCAAGAGGGGAAATGACACTATCCACACCGAACATAGAAGCTTCAGTCTCAGCGGATGGTATATCCCTACAGTTGGCAGACATACATATTACAAACTTATATAAGATTGAAATATAACTCACACTGTTCAATTCCAGGCTCACCAACTGACTTTTAGATCTCCACTTGTCATAGGAAATGGAGCCTATGAGCCAATAGACAATACTGAGACATCATAAGGCAATCTCAACAGTTACAGCTTTCATTGTAAACTAGTATATTTTCAGTCTTAACTCTACATCGGATTTGGTTACTGTGACTCTGCCCTGAGTAGTTATCCTACCATATTCTGTTGCTAAGTCAGATTATCTAGCGATAGCGATCCAGAAGGTTGTCAGGAAACAAGACAGCCTCGCTAGAGTAAGCAAATCTCTTCAGATTTCCAAATTAGGCAAATTAAAGTCTTCAGGTGTCTAAAGGTGTGAATAGCATTATTTCAATAACTTAATTTACTAATTGCCTATTCTTAACCAAGCATTAATTTAGGGGACTTACCAGTAGCACTGGAATCATCTATCTTACATATCAAAGTACAAAATGTCCACGTTCACTTTTATGTACTGTGGCATATAATCAAAGTAAAATTTATGTTTTAAGTTAATAAACAGCCATATTTTTACAACAGGAGCATAAGCAGAATCTGACTAATGAACTTGTTCATTATAATTCCCTGCCAGTCCCACTGGCTTATTTTCTACCTAGGAAGTAAGCTTGATAAAGATTTTAAGCCAAACTCTCTGCAATCTTGAGTAATTCTTAAAGAATTATCTTTGAATAACTATTTGGTTAATATTGTTACTGCCAGAGAGAATTATTTCCTCTTTTACATGAGCATCTTTAGTGCCGTTTGATCAATTAAAAACAGACAACCATTTAAAGCAACAATCTCTCTGATAAGAATTTACCTCACAAATAGATATATTTGCAATTTGTATGCTTAATGTATGAATTGTGATGCTAGGTGCACAAGTATTTCTAACAGCAAAAATTAGCAGAAAAAAACTTGAATGTTTATCAAGAGTAGATTAGTTACATAAAATGTGGTGTAGCCATATAACAAGCAAGGCGTTCCATAAAATAAAGCAGATTTATCATGAAATCAAAGAGCTCCCAAAATGTAGTACTAAATTTAAAAAAAAGTAAAGAACAAAAGAGTGTATAAACTAAAATTACTATGTAAAGAAAATTTTTATAATATAGCTAAGATTCTATATAGTGCATACTTTATTTTTTAATATTTATTTATTTGAGAGAGAGAGAGAGAGAGAGAGAGAGATTCAGAGAGAAAGAATGAGCAGGGGAGAGGCAGATACAGAATCTGAAGCAGGCTCCAGGCTCTGAGCTGTCAGCACAGAGCCGGATGTGGGGCTTGAACCCACAAACTGTGAGATAATGACCTGAGCTGAAGTCAGACGCTCAACCAACTGAGCCACCCGGGCACCCTAATAAATATTTTATTTGTATACATATGTGTGTTTAAATACATACACACCACAATGTTTGTGTTTTGTTTATTTCTTTGCAGAGATACACCAAAACTTGTTAACATTATTTATTTTCCTGGAGAGGAGAATTGGAAGTAGAAACCTGTTCTTTTTTCCTCTGAGCTCTATAATGAAAGCTAAATCTTGTTGATTGCTGTTCCCAGCACTACTGCACCTAAAATAGAGTGTGGCATATAGAAAAACACTCAATAACTCTTTGTTGAATGAAGAAAAGTTGAAAGGATGAACTTTATTCCTTTCAGTACAATTTGAGTTTTCTAATCATGTGCATGAATATTTTTTAATTAAAAAATGCAATCCGGATTATCTTAGTTGTGTTGTGTACCTCTTCAGCTGTATCATTTATGTTTAATTGTAGTTTAAAACGTTTCTGTGCTATATAAGTTATTGCAAGGGTTTTACCTATTCTGGCTCTGCTCTGAACTGCTTCTCCATCCCCATTTTGTAAAGTATGAGAATCTCATTGCTTCTGACTCAGACCAAGGGGCTCATCGGTAGCATAATAGTCAGATGTGGTGACACCCACCCTGTTTGTGAGAGATTCTCCATAGATGCCCAGCCCTTCTGTCTCTTGTTTCACTTACTCTTTGGGAAACTCCTGCAGAGCATTTCAGAATGGCGCATCCAGAGTGACCCTTTATCACCTTTTCCCTGTTAACTGCCCTTCGGTTGTTAGCCCACAGACGCAATTTTACCAACACCTGTAAACATGTATCCAACCCTTTCCTGGCTCTTTCTTCTCTTTCTCACCTAAAAAGACACAAAAATCCAAGACTTGGTCCTCATTTATCCTCTCTGTCTATACTTCCTCTTTAAGTGAATTACCGAGGTAGGCTTTAAAGTTAATATACAACAATTCTAAAATTTACATTTCAGGGCTTAACTTCAACCTGGAACTCCAGATTTAAGTATCTGAATGCTGTTTTCCATAATTCCAGCTGGATGTTCAATGGACATCTCCAAATTAGTTTCCAAACCAAACCCATCAGTTTTTCTCTATTGCAAATAATATCAATGCTAATTATTTAGACATCCAAACCTAAAACTAGGCATTATCTTAATATCATTGTTTTACTCCATACTCCACATACAATTAATCAGCAATGTGTGGCAAGCTTTACCTTACGATAGGTTGAGAATCAATCCTACCACTTCCATCACGGCCATCCTGGTCTAGCAATAATCACCTTTCCCCAAAACTACTACATAGCCTCCTTCTTCCTTGCTTCTACCCCAGCCTGTCACTGTATTCATGATTCACACAGTAGTGGGAGTGCTTTTCACAAACAAACAGAGGACACTGAAATTCTCTAAGGGTTTCCAATTATGGCCAGCAGAGAATCAAGATTCTTCCATTGACCCTTTATTGTTATTTCCTATCATACAACCCAAACTCCCACCCCCAACCTGGCTGCCCCTTACCAGAGAAGTTAGTTTCATTTTTATTCAATTAACCAAACACGTTCCTGTTGCATGAAACATTTTTCTCCAGATTTTAATGGAGCCCATTTCTTTTCATCCTGCAGGTCTCTGTTAAAGTGTTGTTTCCCCGGAGAGGTCTTCCCTGACAAACCTACTGAAATATGAATCTTTGTGGCTATTTACCATTACTTATTTTTTATTGCACTTTTCACTGTATAAAGTTGCATTATGTATTTGTTACTTTCTTTATTCTCCTCTAGAATTC
The DNA here is from genome assembly GCF_006229205.1 of Suricata suricatta. Classification (NCBI taxonomy): domain Eukaryota; kingdom Metazoa; phylum Chordata; class Mammalia; order Carnivora; family Herpestidae; genus Suricata; species Suricata suricatta. The sequence goes on from NC_043711.1 coordinate 43,572,214, forward strand.
AGTTTTCCTGAGGGCAGTTACACTGAAGAAATGTCATAAGTATTCTTTGAGTGTTGATTGTATTGTTCCTCTCTGAACTTCTCTACACATTCTCTGGCTGTATCAGAGAAATAATACCTAAATGTTTGAGTAGTTGAAGCATATAATCTATAAAATATTCCAGATTTGGGGTGTCTGGGTGGCTCAGTCGATTAAGCATCTGACTTTGGCACAGGTCATGATCTCACAGTTCATGGGTTTGGATCCCACTCTGGGCTCTGTAATGACAGCCTGCAGCCTGCTTTGGATTCTCTGTCTCTCTGACTCTCCCTCACTCACAATCTGTCTCTCTCTCTCTCTCTCTCAAAAAAAAAAAAAAGGAACATTAAAAAAGTATTGCAGAATTATACTTGAATTTTCACCAGAGGGTTTAAAAGTAAATTTATTCTCATGTATATTCATTTATGACTTCTCTGTCCTTTTAATTTCCCGCCACATACATTTGCCATATGTAATTCTTGAACAGATAGAATAAAAAAGAAGAATCCAGAATATTATCCCCAAATATTGGGGTCCATTAATTTTAGATTAGGCCAACTAGATACATTTAACGTTTTAATATGCATTGATTTCTTTGACAAACTAAATCTCAGATTACAGATAAGTGATGTTTTTGTTTGTATTCCTTTGTATGCAAAGGACATCACACCTTTAAATTTGACAGGACATTTGTCTTGATTAATGCTAATCTCCTTGAAAAGAGATCTTGGGTCAATAGTCATTAACATTTGGTTTATGCTTAACTGAAAATATTTACTTGCTTCAAAGTTTAAGAAACTAGAAATTCAGATTTTTCAAATTCCAATCTTACTCTTTGGGGTGCCTGAGGTTAAGCCTCCAACTTCAGCTCAGGTCATGATCTCATGGTTTGTGAGTTTGAGCTCTGCGTTTGGCTTTGTGCTGACAGCTCAGAGCCTGGAGCCTGCTTCCGATTCTGTCTTCCTCTCTCTCTGCCCCTCCCCTATTCATACTGTCTGTCTCTCAAAAATAAATGAAAAATGGTAAACATTTTTTTAAAGTAAGTCTCTTTAACACTATATGTTCATATCCACTATATCTAATTCCCAAAGCACTGAGAAACTACAAGGTATTTTGAATGTTCTGAAATGGCCTAAGATTTAATGAGATAGTTGTAGCATCTAAGCACGTATTCTATATTTTAGGTCAATATTGTTGATTTTTTCCACCTAGCAAATGACAGTTCTACTCTGGGTAAAAATACCAATGAAAATAATATATGTTATGAATACTTAATAAAAAATAATGAAAGAAGTCAAGATGGTATAGATTCACCTTCCCCTGTTCCTCTCCTGAACCTACAGCTGAATACCTTGGAAATCATTCAAAGGACAATGACAAAAGGACTCTGGAAGCTAGTAACTAGAAGTCAGACTGGTTAGGCAGCTCAGAGAACTTGAGGAAAACAGTGTGATGAGTTTTCTGACTTTCCTTTTATCTCTCTTATTTCCCAGAGTTCTACAACCAGAGTTGCTAACATACAGACAAGAAAACAAAGAATGCCCATTTTTAAAAATCTTTATTTATTTTTAAGAGAGAATGCATGCACGAGTGGAGGAGAGGCATAAAGAGAGGGAGACAGAGAATCCAAAGCAGGATCCTTGTGGTCAGGGCAGAGCCTGATGTGGGACTCTATCCCATGATGTGAGATCATGACCTGAACTGAAATCAAGAACTAGAAATTCAATCTATTTGAGCCACCTGGCTGCTTCAAAGAATGCCTACCTTTTTGTTTATTTATTAATTTTTGAAAGAGAGCACACACAAGTGAGGGAGGGGCAGAGAGAGAGGAAGACAGAATCCCAAAGGAGGCTCTGCCTGACACAGGGCTTGAACTCCTGAACCACGAGATAATGACCTAAATCAAAATGAAGAGCTGGACGCCTTACTGGCTAAGCTACCCAGGTACCCCACCAAAAAAAAAAAAAAAGCCTATTTTTGTGGCCCAAAGACAAGAACAGGAAAAGTCCGGCAGAGACCTAGTGGGAAGCCCTAAGCCCCATTCCACAACCAGAGCAGTAGCAGGCAGGCTGATCTGTCTGCAGTCACATCTTCAAAGCCCAGGTGAGCTGGCTCAATGCCCACCCCAACCTGCGGTGCTCCAGGCAGTGAGATCTGCTCTCCCCAGCCGCAGCCATAACGCTCTGGCCAGACAATCTGCACACCAGAGTCCATCTCTCTGTTCTCAACCCACTGGCACAAGGCGATCCTGATGCACTGCCTACTGCCTGCTTCCCACTATAAAGGTAGCACAGAAACGCAGGGGGGCCACGGAATCCACTAACACTCATGTAGCGCCACTACAGACCAGAGAACCCAGAAATAGACCAGCAGACCATATTTATGCCAAATTGGTGTTTTACAAAGGAGCCAAAGCAACTCCAAGGAGGAAGGAGAGCCTTTTCAACAAACAATGTGGAAGCTATGGAACATCCACAGACAAGCCCTGCCTGCACTGCCAAAAAAAGAAAAAAAAAGTAATAAAATAAAACCAAAAAACAAAACAAAAAACTTCAGTATAAATCTCATATCTTATACAAAAATTAACTTGATACGTAAAAGGGATCATGGAGTTAAGTGTAAATGTAAAACTATAAAATGTCTAGAGAATTTCACCGGGATCTAGAACTAGGAAAAGGCTTCTTAGCCTTGACACCCAAAGCATGATCCATAAAAGGAAAAATTGACAATTGTGACCTCATGAAAATGAAACAACAACAATCAACCTTTTTCTCCATGAAAGTCCCTGTTAAGAAGATGAAAAAATGAGCTTTGAAGTTCATTGTCTGAGTGAAGGGGACACAGGATCCTCCTTTGAAATTTCCTAAAAATTTATATTTGCTTTAAAATTAAAAGCTAAATAATTAAAGAAAAATAACAGAAAACACAGAAGCATTGGCATGGAGGAAGCTTTGTCATATAGAAAATGAGATCAGAGCTAAGAACTTCACATGTACTAAGTTTCATTAAGCTCCTGTGCTATATAAAATCTCACTGAACCTGAACCTGGCCCAGGGAGGCAGAACACTGCATCACTGCAGAAGCGCGTGCCCACCTTGTCTGATATAAACATAGTGAGCACAGGTGGGCACTCGACATTCAGGGACATGCTTTTACAGTTTCTTCATGGGGGAGGCCTAGAGTGAGTAAAAAAATGACAGCGACAGAAAGGAGATAAAAAGGAGAGTTTTCCATAAAGTTTCATTGTATCACTTTACAAATTCATTTTTAATTATAGAGAAAAATGGACCTTGCAATAAAAAGACCCAATGACCTCGACCTTCATCAAATTATCAAATTAGCAATATAAATAGAGATAATGGGGTATGATCTGTTCCCTGATAGGATGAAGTAATGCTTTATCATCTACATACTAGGCTAAAGTCTTGAGCTTAGCACAAACTATGAAAAACTGACTAGAAAATTCAGAATGGGAAACATTCCACAAAAAAAGAGACAACAACAATAACAATAAACAAGCAAATGAAAACAAGCTTGGGCCCTTAAAAATGTAGTGTCATGAAAACTAACAAAAACAGCAAGGGAACTATTCTAGCTAGATTAAGAGATTTAAAAATTTCATGCCTGACCCTGGACTGATTTTGAATAGAATATTAAAAAGAAATAGCTATAAACACCATTGGCAACAACCGGGAGAAATAGAAATAACCCTTTAAGTTAGATGGTGTTTATGTAGTTATTTAATGTTTTTCTACTTTGAGAGAGAGAGAGAGCGAGCGCGAGCGAGCACTAGCAGGCTAGCAGGGAGGGGCAAAGAAAAAGGGAGACACAGAATCCGAAGTAAGCTCCAAGCTCCAAGCTGTCAGCACAGAGGCCAATGTGGGGCCGGACATCATGACCTAAGCAGAAGGTGGACGTTTAACCAACTGAGCCACCGCCCCAAGGTGATATTTTTTATTAATGCTAATTTTCTTTTTTTCTTTTTCTTTCTTCCTTTCTTTCTAATAGGCTCTGCACCCAACGTAGGGCTTGAACTCAAGATCCTGAGATCCAGAGTCTTGTGCTTTACCAGCTGAGCCAGCCAGAATCCCCATTCATACTGGTCTTCTTAGGTGTGATAATGGTATGAAGGTCAGAGAGGAGAATACCTTTTCCTTAGGATATTTACACCAAAATACTTAGAGATAAGAGTCGTCATTTTTGCAAGCTGTTTTTTTTAGTTTAGCAGAAAGAAAAGAAAAGAAAAGAAAAGAAAAGAAAAAAAAGAAAAGAAAAGAAGGAAGGAAGGAAGAAAAAAAAGAAGAAAAAAAGGAAGAGTGGATATGTAAATAAACTTGCAGAAGGGCAGGTTAACAAATATAATTCTAGAATGTCTAGAAGTTTAGAATTTGTTACTTAGATCCTATATGTTTGTTTATGCTTAAAATAGTTCATTAAAATATGAACTATTTATAGTTGCTGACTTAAAATAGTAAGAATATACATATTAGGAAAATACTTGGGCAAGTGACTAATGCATATAACTCGAATCTTATTAGGGAAACAAAAACATATATACTTAAAATTTTTTTAATGTTTATTCATTTTTGAGAGAGAGAGAGAGACAGACACAGAGGGTGAGTGGACGAGGGGCAGACAGAGAGGGAGACACAGAAACCAAAGCGGATTCAAGGCTCTGAGCTATCAGCACAGAGCCTGATACAGGACTCGAACTCACGAACCATGAAATCATGACCTGAAAAGAAGTCGGACACTTGACTGAGCCACCGAGGCACCCCAAAAGGTCAATCTTAAGGAAAATAACTGTTGTCTAATTTCGTTTAATTTCCATCAGGGGCCTAATTGACTCCAGAAGGTCCATGACACTGAGTTAAACCACGCCTTTTGTGAACAACCCTTCTCTGAGACCAGGGCAAATACTGGTGGGTATAAAAGCCACAGGAACTGGGAAAATCATGTTCTACCACCCGAAGTCACACAGCTCAGTCTCCTGCCATGTCTACACCCAGGTGTGCACCAGAAATACCAGAAAAGCTCACTGAACAGACAGAATGTTGGGGCCTACCTCATACTTGTTATCTACAGAATGAGACAGAATGTCTCATCTTCAGTAATATTTACCATTAAAAAAACAATTCCTTTGGAAGACTCCAAAGCACAGCTAGGTATAGGAATCATTAAGCAATTTAACTATCACAAGTTTTCCTAGAAAGAGCTAATTTCTACATGCTTAAAACATTCCAGAAAAAATACAGATTATTCATGTTTTTCACTAATAACATAAGAATAAATCTAATGCATTAAAAATTGAAGAGCTATTTGTGAATTTTTTTACCACCTATAATCTTTGCAATGCTGGACAGATAATTTTACTTCTTAGGCCCCCTCTGTATAAAAGGGCAATAATGGCCACGTCTATGAGGCAGCGAGCCCGCAATGAGGTACGTAACTCTATGTTTGTGACATACAGTCACTTTATAGATTTTATATTTGGGGAACCTACATCAAAAAGTGTATGTTGATAAGCATAGGAGCATGCGGAATAAGCAAGCGTGATGCTGTGACAGAAAAAGGACTCAGAATTTAAATCTGCATGTAAAATCTGACAAAATAAACAGAAACTGTGTTTTCTTTGACCTCTTCTTTCTTACAGTTTTCACTTGAGGATAAAAAAAATATTGTGGACCCTCTGAGTATGAACCTCAGGTAAAATGACCTATAAAGTGATTATACTAAGTGACAATAATTAATTATATTATATTAACATATTAAGGTATGTTAATACTCATTTCTCAGTGATTGACTTACAGTTAGTCCTTAATGAATATCATCACAAAAAATGTCAAAGGTGCCTGTTCAAGATAACATCTATGCAAGCTTGCACTTAGCTCCACTCTATAAGGTTTGAAGTTTCATTTTTTAAAAAATTTTTTTAAAAATTTATTTTTGATACAGAGAGAGAGAGATGGAGCATGAGAGGGGAGGGCAGAGAGAGAAGGAGACATAGAACCGGAAGCAGGCTCCAGGCTTTGAGCTAGCTGTCAGCACAGAGCCCGACGCAGGGCTCGAACCCACAAATGTGAGATCTGCCCTGAGCTGAAGTTAGAGGCTTAACTGACTGAGCCACCCAGGCGCCCCTAAAGTTTCATTTTTAAAATGTGGAATAGTGACAGTTTTGTTACATTTAAAGAGATGTTAGCAGGGAATAAAGGAGTGTTTGCTTTATAATGGGATGTTGTTAATTGTATCCTAACTATCACTGGTTTAAATATTAGGGCTGTTTTTATTTTATTTTTTTTCTTATCAATTTTGCAGAATTCTATTTAACTACACCAAATACCTATAGGATTCTAAGGGAATTCCCATGCACTTCACTTCCAGGTGTGCACAAATATTGAATAAAACAAATCAAATTCCCTACATTCTCAATGCCTTTATTAAAGAATCATCAGAATCCCAAGAATGCAAAGCTCACTTTGAAGGAAAGCTGGGGGAATAATGAAGTTTATATGAATATAAAATTTGCTCTTTTTTGTAAATATGCAAACACACTTTGAACAATCCAGTCTACATGAGAAAGTCTTAACACATTCACTCATTAGAATAAATTGCTTATTAAATTAAAAAATTAAATACATGCTTAAAGACTAGGCAGTGGGGAAGGAGTTGTTTAATCTTTTAAACACTGTGTAAAGCCATCTTGATACAAGCCAATAATTCTCAGCACGATTAAATGTAGAAGATGTGAAATCTCTTGGTTTGTGGAATCTTTTCTTTATAGCCCTTTCCACGGCAATCTCTGGTTAAGGCATACACAGGTGCCCTGTGGTTTATGTACCTCATCTTAGCAGACGCTTCGCCAATCATAAATTAAAGGAAGACTTTATTGCCTCTCATTTCTCTGACATTATTAGGCTTGTCACAGCACTGGATGCAGCATTTTATGAGATCTACTAAATCCCTCTTGGTTTTGTTACACATAACTCTATTGCTTTGCCATCAATAACTTCCTAAAATACACATACACACGATCATGTGTGCACATGTGTGTGTGCATGCACATCATGATTAGAACAAAAATTCCAGGACCTATTATGAGGGAACTACTTTAGAGGACTACACTGAAGTCTGATAAAAAAAAAAATCAGAATATCTTTGATCCTGTGGAATTGCTACTTGAATGCCAACCGTCTCCATGAAAATGCATGGTTCTATTCTCTTCCCCTTAAAGTTTAACGGGAGTCAACATTTATAATTCTTGGAATGCTTTCACTTCCATTATTAGGTTTACTGGAGTCAGAAGAGAACAAACAGAATGGATTTACTTTTGAAAATGTTCGTGTTCAAAAAAAGTGGACGAGATTTTCTATTTTCAGTACTGAACGCAAATAATATGGCATGGAACAAGATTTGTGTCGACCTTTAACTTGCTGTCTGCATGTTTTAATTCCAGCATCAGAGTATTTTTGAGATGTTTGAGGTGAAATAATGTTATTGACCCAAAAGGGTCAAAAGATTTTAAAGGGAATCAATTAATGATTATCCTATTGTGGTTAAGCTAGTTGTTTTCTCAAAACTATATCTCAGCTTCTTCAAGTATTGAATATTATTCCTGTTCAATATATTAATATATATATATTAACTAGTTGATGAAAAGAGAAACCCAGCCAATCTTTATTTTGCTAGCACATTTACACCACGATCTATGATGGAAAACACACGGAGATGCCGCAGTGTCTTACAGTAGTTGTGGTTCACTCATGTATACACGGCTTTACCTGGCACATGCGCTTCATCTTTGGGTGGACACATGTTCTCCTTTCTCTAAGGTAAACAGCAGTGATTCGGTTGCCAGATTATAATGGTAAGTGTATAGCTTCAAGAAAGTACCAAGCTGTTTTCCAAAGTGTCTGGAAAGTTTTACATTCCCAGCAGTGATGTGTGAGGGCTCCACATTCATCACAACACTTGGTATGGTCAGTCTTTTGAATCTTAGTCATGAAAGTGAATGTGTTGTGGTTGTAATCTGCATATGTCAGAGACTAACAGCGTTGAGCCTTTTTTCTTGTGTCTGTTTGCTGTTCATATGTCATCTTTTATCTTTTGCTCAATATTGTGATCACCCTGCTTGTTTTCTTGGTACAAAGTTGTAAGAATTCTTTTTTATTAAATTTATTTTTGAGAAAGCGAGCCAGAACATGAGTGGGTGAGGGGGAAGGGCAGAGAGGGAGACATGGAATCCAAAGCAGGCTCCAGGCTCCGAGCTGTCAGCACAGAGCCCAACTTGGGGCTCCAACTCATGAATCATGAGATCATGACCTGAGCCGAAGTTGGATGCTTAGCCACTGACTCACCCAGGTGTCCTGTATGATTCTTGATATATCTTGGATACAAGTGTTTTATCAAAAATTAATTTATTTTGAGAGGGGGAGGGGCAGAGAGAGATCAGGAAGAGACGATCACAAGCAGGCTCCGTGTTGTCAGGTGTCAGCCCCGATCTAGGGCTTGATCACATGAGCTGTGAGATCATGACCTGGTCTGACATCACGAGTTGGACACTCAACCAACTGAGCCATCCAACAGGTTCATTCTTTTTATGCCATGCCTAAAAACCTGTGCCTAACTTACAGACATTTGGTAGTATGCTTTTATATTTAGGTTTCTTGTCCATTTCTTGTTCCATTTTAAAATATGTTGTGTGATAAGGGTCTTGTTTCATTTCCTTGTGTATATACATCCAACTGTCCCAGCGGTAGTTGTGGATAAATTACCATGTTCTTACTGAATTTCCTTTACAATATTGCTGAAAATCAATTGTCCATATATGCGTGGGTCTCTATTTTAGATTCTCTCTTCTGTTCCATTAATCTATTTGTACTAATACCATATTGCCCTGAGTAATGTAGACTTACTTTGCTTTTTCTAAAGTTTTACATAAATGGAAGTATATAACATGCATCATCCAATCTTTTTTCCCTGATTTCTCTTGACATTATGGTTTTGGTGGAAATGCACATAGTTGCATAGGTCAGTAGTTTGTTTCTTCACATTTCTGGATATACTACAGACTGTTATAACTACAGTTAGTAGTTGCAGAATTTTTAGTTCTCTCTCTTACCTTCAAACATCCCCATGGCAGTTGAAAGAATTAGAAGAAAATGGAAAACAGCCAAGTAGGTTTCACAATTCCTACAAATCATCTTATGAGAAATACACGCAGAAATCAAAGAATAACAACAATAAAACAAATCAAAGAACAATGTAAAAAAGTATTGTTCAACAGCTGTGAAAAATTGGTTGATATTAAATTGCATGAACCTCTTGTGAATCGTGTCTTCCAGACTCTGTGAGTCTTTTCACTGAAAGTCTGGTGAAAGAGTACGGAAAAATGATATAAGTTGTGAGGATGTCAATGCTTGCCTAACATTCTTGACATTCTTGTTTTGCTTTGTGTCAGTCAAACTTTCCACAGGGTATCATTTTCCTTCTCCCTAAAAAGAATTCCTTTAACATTTCTACTAGTGCAGATATCCTGGTCAGGGGATCTCTAAGCTTTTGTTTGAAAATGTCTTCATATCACTTTCAGTTTTGAAAGACATATTAGCCACAACATATATACAACTCTAGCTTGACAGTTTTTTTTTTTCAATTTTTCAAAAATGCTTGTACATTATTTCCTGGCTCGAATGGTTTCAGATGAGAAATCTTCTGTCATTCTGATCTTTGTCTTTGTAATGTGTCTTTTTCCTCTGGCTGGTTTTAAGTTGTTTTTTGTTTTTTGTTGTTTTTTTTTTAATCACTAGTTATCAGTGATTAGTTTGTTTTTTGCTATCATTGTGGTATTCTTTATATCTCTTCTTTCATCTGTTCCAATTTTTGGAGCTATGCTTTTAATTTTCATCAGATTTGAAAATATTCTTACCATTACTTTTCCTTTAATTTAATTTTATTTTAGGCCTACCTGCCTGAATCACGGTCTCTAATGACACACTTCGTAGCAGATTGACTTTACCCCGTGACTCACTGTTGTGAATGTTCCCAGCTCTGTGTGAGCTCTGTGAATTGTTCAGTCTAATGTTTTCTAGTAGTTTTTCCTTGGACTTGGAAAATTTCATCCCACTCCTCCGCTGATCAGTTCTCAGCTAAGGATTCAGAGACCCTATGTCCAAATCTCTAGAATTGGCCCCTCCTCTCGGATGCCTCTTACTGAAATTTAGCCTTTTATTTTCTCAATGCAACGATACGATACTTCTATTGCCTGTGGCTTCTCCCTTTTCCAAAGCAAAGGGTCACAAAGAACTTTTAATTGGATTTGCCCACATGGATGGATTGAATAGGGAAATGAGCTATTTACATTGCTGAAAAAATGAGGCCTTTCCCTAAGCTCTTGAAATCTATGGAAAAACATTAAAGCTACATCAAATACACATTTGGCCAAATACCAAAAAGCCAAAAGAATAAAATCAATATTAAACCAAGGCTAAGGTCTGAAACAAATATCACGTCATAAAATGAAGTTCTTGGATACACAATCTAATCTAAATATTATTTTAAAATGCTATTATTAAGAAAATTTATTAGTAAGTATTTTGGCAGTCAAATTTTAGTACTGCAACATTAGATGACAGAAATAAACATTCTTCAGCATTGATATCACAATACTACTCATTTATAATATTAAATAGTATGTCGTTTGGACCTGAAAATTGGTGGAGGCAAATATATATTTTGGCTAGGTCTGCTGGCATTAAATGCTGCTGATGTTGCTGTTTTCAGTTAATTATTCAATTTTTCTTCATTTAAATAAAATGGACTTAATATACTAAATTAAGGCCCATACTTTTCTCCCTTTCTCCTCTTCTATTCCTGCATTCAAAGATTTGATCAGCAATAAAATTGAAATCTCACTGAAGCAATCCCACACGGTATGTGAACTGCCTGAAGAAAATAATTTTAGCATATTTTCAGCAGTAGATTCAAGCTGTTTTCTTCACTTACTTTTTTATTTGTAATAATCTTACAAGTACTTGCAGGTTTTCACAATCTCTTGAGTTAAATTTGTCCTTATATTTTATTTTTTTTTATTTAAACCTATGTTAATTGACATATAGTGTAATAATGATTTCAGGACTAGAATTTAGTGATTCATCACTTACATATAACAACCAGTGCTCATTCCAACAAGTGACCTCCTTAATGCCCCTGTCCAAGTTAGCCCATCCCTCCACCCAACACCCCTCCAGCAACCCTCAGTTTGTTCTGTATTTATCTATATTTCTCTGTTTTTATATTATTTTTGCTTCTCTTCCCTTATGTTCACCTTAAACACCACATATGACTGAAGTCATTTGATATTTGTCTTTCTCTGACTTATTTCGCTTAGCATGATACACTCTAATTCCATCCACTTTGTTGCAAATGGCATGAATTCATTCTTTTTGATTGCTGAGTAATATTACAGTGTGTGTGTGTGTGTGTGTGTGTGTGTGTGTGTGTATCTAACAAAATTTCTTTATCCATTCATCAGTCGATGGGCAGGTGGGCTCTTTCCATAATTTGGCTATTGTCGATAGTGCTGCTATAAACATTGGGGTGCCATGTGCCCCTTCAAAACAGAACTCCTATATCCTTTGGATAAATGTCCAGTGATGCAATTGCTGGATTGGAGGGTAGTTCTATTTTTACATTTTTGAAAAGTTTACAAACTGTTTTCCAGAGTGAACACACCAGTTTGCATTCCCACCAGCAAGAGCAAAAGTGTTGCTCTTTCTCTGTATCCTCGAAACGTCTGTTGTTGCCTGAGTTCTTAACGTTAGCTATTCTCACAGGCGTGAGGTGGTATCCCATCGTGGTTTTGATTTGTATTTTGCTGATAATGAGTGATATTGAGCGTTTTTTTTTCATGGGTCTGTCACCCATGTGGATGGTTTCTTTGGAAAAGTGTCTTTTCATGTCTTTTGCCCAGTTCTTCACTGAGTTATCTGGTTTTTGGGTGTTGATTTTGATTAGTTCTTTATAGATTTTGGATACTAACTCTTTGTCTGATATGTCAGATGCAAACATCTCCTATTCTGCCAGTTGCTTTTAGTTTTGCTGATTGTTTCCTTCAATATGCAGAGCTTTTTATTTTGATGAGGTCCCAATAGTTCATGTTTGCTTTTGTTTCCCTTGCCTCTGAAGACATGTCAAGTAAGAAGTTGCTATGCCTTAGGTCAAAGAGGTTGTAGCCTGCTTTCTCCTCTAGGTTTTTGATGGCTTCCCATTTTACATTTAGGTCTTTCATCCATTTGGAGTTTCATTTTTGCATGATGTAAGAGTAGCCCAGTTTCAATCTTCTGCATATTGCTGTCCAGTTTTCCCCGCACCGTTTAGGAGACTGTCTTTGACCACTGGATATTCGTTCCTGCGTTGTCAAAGATTAGTGGGCTGTATGTTTGTGGGTCCTTTTCTAGGTTCTCTATTCTGTTCCATTGATGTATGTGTCTGTTTCTGTGCCAGTACCACACTGTCTTGATGATTACAGCTTTGTAATACAGCTTGAAGTCTGGCAATGTGATGCCTCCAGCTTTGGTTTTCTTTTTTGGGATTGCTTTGGCTATTTGGGGTCTTACCTGGCTGCATACAAAATTTAGGAATGTTGGTTCTAGGTCTGTGAAGAATACTGGTGTTAATTTGATAGTGATTGCATTGAATATGTAGATTGCTATGAGTAATATTGACATTTTAACAGTATTTGTTCTTCCAATCCATGAGCATGGAATATTTTCCATTGTTTTTGTGTCTTCAATTTCTTTCATAAGCTTTCTACAGTTATCAGTGGATAGATTTTTCCCTTTTTGGTTAGGTTTATCCCTATGTATTTTACGTTTTTTGGTGCAATCGTAAATGGGATTGATTCCTTGATATCTCTTTCTGCTGCTTCATTACTGGTGTATAAATGCAACCAATTTCTGTACACTGAATTATATTCTGAGACTGCTAAATTCATGTATCAGTTCTAGCAGCTTTTTGGTGGTCGTTTGGGTTCTCCACATAAATGATCTTGTCTGCAAAGACTGAAAGTTTGAATTCCTCCTTGCTGATTTGGTTTCTTTGTGTTGTCTGATTGCTGAGGCTAGGAATTCTAACACTGTGTTGAAAAACAGTGGTCAGAGTGGACATTCTTGTCATGTTCCTGACCTTAATGGGAAAGCGCTCAGTTTTTCCTTATTGACAATGTTATTAGCAGTGGGTCTTGCATATATGGCTTTTATGATCTTGAGGTATGATCCTTCTATCCCTACTTTATTCAGGATTTTTATGAAGAAAGGATGCTGTATTTTGTTTTCTCTTCATCTCTTAAGAGGGTCATGTGGTTCTTATCCTCTCTTGTATTAATGTCATGTATCTCATTGATTACTTTGTGGATATTGAACCAGCCCTGCGTCCCAGGAATAAATCCCACTTGATGATGGTGAATAATTCTTTTAATGTATTGTTGGATCCAGCTGGCTAGTATCTTTAGTGAAAATTTTTGTATCCATGTTCATCACAAAATTGATCTATAGTTCTCCTTTTTAGTGGGGTCTTTGGTTTTGGAATCAAGGTAATTTTGCCCTTGTAGAATGGGTTTGGAAGGTTTTTGTTTTTTTTTCCATTTCTGTTTTTTGGAACAGTTTTAAAATAACAGGCATTAGCTTTTCTTTAAATGTTTGGTAGAATACCCCTAGATAGCCATTGGCAAAGGACTCTTGTTTGTTGGGAGATTTTTGATTACTGAGTCAATTTATTTACTGGCTATGGGTCTGTTCCAATTTTCTATTTCTTCCTGTTTCAATTTTGGTAGTTTATAAGTTTCTAGGAATTTGTCCATTTCTCCCAGACTGCCCAATTTGTTAGCATATAATTGCTCCTAATATTCTCTTACTATGGTTTGTATTTCTTCAGTGTTGGTTGTGATCTCTCCTCTTTTCATTCATGATTTTATTTATTGGGTCTTTTCCTTTTTGCTCTTTGATCGAGTGGCTAGCGGTTTATCAATTTTGTTAATTCTTTCTTTTTTTTAATGTTTTAATGTTTTATTTATTTTTGATACAGAGAGAGACAGAGCATGAGAGGAGGAGGGGCAGAGAGAGAAGGAGACATAGAACCAGAAGCAGGCTCCAGGCTCTGAGCTAGCTGTCAGCCCAGAGCCTGATGCGGGGCTCAAACCCATGAATGTGAGATCTGACCTGAGCTGAAGTCGGAGGTTTAACTGACTGAGCCACCCAGGCGCCCCTGTTAATTCTTTCAAAGAGCCAGCACCTGGCTTCATAGATCTTTTCTCCTGGTTTTATTTGTTGTTGTTTTGTTTTGTTTTTATTTCAAGATCACTGTTTTGTGGTCTAATCTTTATTATTTCCCTTATTCTGCTGTTATGAGATTTATTGATTGTTCTTTTTCCAGCTCTTTTATTTGCTAAGTTAGGTTAGGTATTTGAGACCTTTCTTCCTCTTTAGGAAGGCCTGTATTGTGATATACTTCCCTCTTATAACTGCTTTTGCTGCATCCCAGAGCTTTTGGGCTGCCGTGTTTTCATTTTCGTTGGTTTCCATGTACTTTTTAATTTCCTCTTTAATTTATTGGTTAACCCATTCATTCATTTTTTTATTAAAATATTTAATGCTTGTTTCTTTCTGAAAGAGAGAGAGAGAGAGAGAGAGAGAGAGAGAGAGAGAGAGAGAGGCAGAGAGAGAGGCAGAGAGAGAGGCAGAGATAGAGAGAAAGCACACCCAAGTGGGGAAGAGGCAGAGAGAGTGGGAGACACAGAATCTGAATCAGGCTCCAGGCTGAAAGCTGTCAGCACAAGGCCTGACACAGGGCTCAAACTCATAAACCATGAGATCATAACCTGAGCTGAAGTCAGACGCTTAACCAACGGGGCCACCAGGTGCCCCTACTAACCCATTCATGCATTGGTATAATGTTCTTTAATCTCTAAGTATTCATGGTATTTGCTAATTTTTTTCTTGTGATTCATTTCTCGTTTCATAACATTGTGGTCTGAAAATATGCAAGGTATGATCTTGATCTTTTTGTACTTGTTGAAGGTTACTGTGTGTCCCTGTATGTGACCTATTCTAAAGAATGTTCCATGTGCACTCAAAAAGAATGTATGTGTTGTTGCTTTAGGATGAAATATTCTGATTATATCTGTTAAATCCATCTGGTCCAGTGTGTCATTAAAAGCCAGGGCTTCCTTGTTGATTTTCTGTTTAGATGACCTGTCCATTGCTATAAGTGGGGAATTGAAATCCCCTAGTATTATATCATTATCAATGAGTTTCTTTATGTTTGTGATAATCGATTTATATATTTGAGTGTTCCATGTTGGGGCTTAATATTTACTATTGTTAGATCTTGGTGGATAGACCCCTTAAATTTGATATAATGTCCTTCTTTATCTTTTATTACAGTCTTTATTTTAAAATCTAGTTTGTGTAATATATTATGGCTATTCCAGCTTCCTTCTGACATCCATTAGCATGATAGGTGGTCCTCAATTCCCTTACTTTCAATCTGCAGTTGCCTTTAGGTCTAAAATGTGATAGCACATAGATGGGCCCTGTTTTTTTTTTTTAATCCATTCTGATACCTTATGTCTTTTGATTGGAGAATTTAGTCCATTGACATTTAGAGTAAGTACTGAAAGATATGAAATTAGTGCCGTTGTGTTGCCTATAGTTTCTGGTGATGTTCTCTGATCCTTTTTACTTTTTAGTTTTTGTTGCTTTTGGTGTTTTTTGTTTTGTTTCATCTTTTCTCCACTCAAAGAGTCTCCCTTAAAATTTCTTGCAGGGCTGGTTTAGTGGTCATGAACTCTAGTTTTTGTTTGTCTGGGAAATTATCTCTCCTTCTATTTTGAATGACAGCTTTCCTTGATAAAGAATTCTGGGCTGCAAATGTTTCCAATTCATCATGTTGACCATATCTGGTCACTCCTTTCTCGCCTGCAAAGTTCCTTTCTCCTTTTTGTTTGTTTTTTTCTTTTAATGTTTCTTTATTTTTGAAGGACAGACATAGCATGAGCAAGGCAGGGACAGAGAGAGAAGGAGACACAGAATCCAAAGCAGGCTCCAGGTTCTGAGCTGTCAATACAGAGCCCAACACGGGGCTCGAACCCATGAACCGCAAGATCATTACCTGAGCTGAAGCTGGATGCTTAACCAACTGAGCCACCCAGGTGCCTCTGGCCTGCAAAGTTTCTGTAGATAGTTCTACAGTGAACCTGATCTGTCTTCTCTTATAGATTAAGGACCTTTTTACCCTTGTTGCTTTCATATTTTTTTCCTGTCTGTGTATTTTGTGAATTTGAGTATGATGTGTCTTGGTGATGGTTGATTTTTGTTGAATCTAATGGGAGTTCTTTGTACTTTTGGTTTTGATATCTCTGTCCTTCCCTGATTAAGAAAGTTTTCCACTATAATTTGCTCACATAAACTTTCTGCCTTTTTCCCTCTCTCTTCATCGTTTGGGACTCCTATGATTCACATGTTATTCCTTTTTAATAAGACACTGAGATCTCTAAGTCTTGTATTGTGCTCTTTTGCCTTTGTTTCCCTCTTTTTTTCTGCTTCATTATTCTTTATAATTTTATCTTCTGTATTGCTGACTTGCCAGTCTGATTCACCCATCCTTGCCTTCATGAGATCCAAGATTGTAACGTGGTTACGGCATTTTAAATTTCGTCCTAATTTTACCTCTTTTATCTCTGCAGAAAGGGATTTTATCCTTTTTTCAACCCCAGCTCTTATTCTTATTATTGTGGGTCTAAATTCTAGTTCAGATATTTTGTTTATACCTGTGTTGATTAAGCCCCTGGCTGTCATTTCTTCCTATTCTTTCTTTTGGGGTGAATTCCTTCATTTTGCATTTTGGAGAAAGAAAAATTAATAAAATAAAAATTAAAAATTGAAAAATAAAAAGAAAACAAAAATCAAAGAAAGGAAGGTAGATCCTAGGTATGTTTTGGTCTGCTTATTGAAAGAAGTTTGAAAGAACAGAGAAACAAAGGGGGGGGGGAAGAAAAAAAGGTAAGAAAAATTGAAAAATTAAAACAATTTATATAATAAAATAGACTAAGATGAAAGAGAATAAAAAATGTTAAAAATAAAATAGAGTAAAAATAATTTTAAAAATTTAAAAAAGAAAATAAAAAATTAAACTTTTCTCTTTCTATATCCAAGAAAAGTTAAAAAAAGGAAAAAATCAATTTAAATAAGGATAGAAGCAAAAAAAAAAACCCCAAAGAACTCAAAAAATAAAAACAAAAAGCAAACAAATAAATGAACTAGGAAACAGAATGATACTGGAATGAAGTTACTCCAGTTTCCCCTAGAACTCAAACTATGCACTCTATACTCCGTACACTGAGCAGGTGGAGAGACTTGTGCTTGTCTCCTAGAGGATGTGCTTGGAGGGCACAGGTGGGCGGGGCTTGGTGCAAAGGCTCTGTTCTCCACTAGGTAGCGCTGCTTAGCTTACTGGGGAGGATCAGCGTGGCGCTCATTGCTGTTTGCGTGCATGTGCGCGAGCAGGAGAGGTGGAAGTGGCTTCACCCAGCTCTCTAGTCTGTGGCACAGGACTTTGTGCTCTCACCCACCTGCGATCAAGCACCCCTCCTCTATCTCAGGCCTCCATCTACTCCTCCTCTCTACCCTGTCAATGTCCAAGCTGTCTACCCGCCAGGCGGCGTCTCCCTCCAGAGTTTTATCTCAGATGGGGTTGCATTTCAAAATCCCTCACTTCAGAGACTGCAGCTTTGACCTGAGCTGACTCTCCGGGAGGGTCTCTGAGCAATGGCTGGGTACTGGCTTGCCCCCAAAAAACTTCCATGCAGTCGTGCAGTGGAAGACGTTCAGAGATTGTGGCAAAGAACAACACACAGCCGGTGTTAGGTTTCATCACACTCTTGCTTCTTTTTCCCAATACCAGCAAACAGCTGCTCTGCAGGATCCCCTGGGACCTCTGCGTGTGGGGAGGCTGTCTGGCCTCTAGCAAATGCACTCCCAGCAAGGGAAGTGCTTCTCTCCGTGTAGCACATGGACCCCCTCAGACCCCGCTGCCTGCTTCTGGGGATTCGGCCTGCTTCCTCACCAGAGCACTGCCAGTCACTGAGCACCCCAACTTCAGACCCTGCCCAACACTGTTTATAGAATCGTGGTGGTACTGAAACCCTCTCTTTCCCCGTCAGTTGTTTTGGGGAACAGATTTCTTGTTCAGTCCCCTGCAAGTGTTTTTACTTTCTCTCTCTCTCCAGCTACTTTAGGTGGAGTGGTTTTCTTACATGAACCTGATTCACTGCATTCTACCCCTTGTATTCTGTTCTCTCTTTGCAAAAACAGTTCCCTGCTCTCCATGGCTTTTCTCTCCCCCAGTTCGCCTCTCCACACAGTGTACCTGCCAAGTTCTGTGGCTCAAATTATGCAGATTGTTGTGTTAGTACCCAGATCAATTTCCTACGGGTGCAAAATGGTTTGGTGCTGATCTAGCTGCATTTCAGGGATGAAGAAAGCGGAGAATCTCCAGGCTGCTCTGCCATCTTCCCCCAAACCCTGTCCTTATACTTTTAATCTAGAAATTTGACAAAGCAGCACTGCAGGCTTTCCAAGTTTCTACATTGCTTACCAATCTCAGTGTCCTCCTAGGGGTACAAGATGAGTATCTTTATAGCACATACCATACCAAAGGACTAGCCATAGTATTTTTGTCTCTTCTCAGCAAGGCTCAGAAAACCATAGTTGATGCCCAAGTTCAGAGATGACAGAGTGGTGTTAAAGCAGGCAGGTAAGCTTCCAGAGGCTGGGGCAAATGTCCAAGATGAACAGTTGCATCGTGCTATTGATACAAGGCTAAGCTTGAATGCATCCTTAAATGCACAGAAAAGCTAAGATGCCTCAAAAACTACTGTTGAAACATCTGACTGTACCCAACTTCTATGATTGCTAGACCCACCCCCTCCGCCCGGCCAAATTAGCGCACTCTGTTGAACTCATCTTCAAGAGACAGAGCTCAGAATTCTCAAATGCGTTTATGTGCTTTGTCCAAAATCTCTAGGCAGGTAGCCTAGAAAGCTTTCCATTTATATCAGAATCTCCTCAAATTCTTTACAATGTTTTCTTCTTCTATTTACCTTTTCATATCTCAAAAATATGTTTTTTATTCCATACTACTTAATATTTTCCATTTCATTCTAATTTAGTTTTTATCCTTATCACTCTACTGAGAGCACCTCAACAATTATTCAATTCCTGAGTCAGTTTTCTTTAAGTCCTAGGGTTGGGGCAGAGAAGTAGTTAGTAAGTCATTACATGGTTTTTCCTTAAATGCATACTCATGACAGTCTTATGTGTGATATCATGGAGAGAGAATTAGTTTTTTAAAAATATGTTTGATTTATTTTGACTAATAGCTTGCCCTCAATTAGAACATAGTACATTCATGCAATTATAAAAGCTGCAAAGATTATCTAAACTGAAAACTTACACATTTTCTTATCTTCTGAAAATCTCAATGAAAAAATAGTATCAAATATTAAATCTTAATGGAGCTGGAAAACAAATTTCTTGAAATAATAGAAGCATAAAATATTCATTTAAATGTCAATTTTGACCCCTCTCTCTCTTCTGAGACACTGGAAAGGCAGTGTGACACATGCATGAAGTTGCTGTAAGGCACCAGTGCATCCTTACCAAAATCTGTTAAGGAAGATTACCCATCTCTGGTGTGCTCCCCAGAGAACTCGCTGCGGCAGCTGTTCAAAGCCTGTTCCCCCTCAATACAAAGCATGGAAATTATGCCGTGGAGGGAAGATGTTAACACATAGAATTAACATGTGTTCCACTGGGGTCGCTCCAGCTAGAACGGCACAGGCAGATGCCAGATAGAAAATAACAAAAAAAGAGGGAGAAGTCACAAATTCCTGGTAGTTTGGGAACATCAACTCGCTCCTCTCTGGGAGACTAGTACTCACGCGTGGTTTAATCAAGCCTATATAAAAGGGACATGTCCAACGTGGTACCTTACTGATTATTGGGGGTGTAGCCCACAGATATCTGGGCTCTTTTAACTGCTGAAAACCTGATACTGCACCAATGGCCAAAGCAAGTCACACGGCTGACCCAATCTCACTATGAGAAGGTGTATCCAAGGGCATGGATAAAGAAGAGAAGAATTTGTAGCCATTTTTACAATTGGCTTAGGTCCTGATTCTCCTACTATAGTCCTTATTGTCATAATACTCAGAGTGCCTATTTTCCTTCCTACACCCAGAATATTAAATAATTGAATCAAGGCAGATGAGCTCAAGAGGTGACACAAATCTTAATCATACTAGTGTACTGCTACCACAAAGATATGATATCAGAGAGTTTAACGTCTAGAAGCATACACATTCATAATCATTCTAAGAGACAGAATAAAATTAAGGATGATTAAATGTACTAATCCATACAGTGTAAACACAGAGAAAGCAAGAATCATTTTGAAGTAGAGGTGAATGGAAAGAAATAGTGAACTATTTCCTGGCCTTCAAACTTACCATGCTGTCAGAGTGCCTATTGGAAAGCTCCATGAGGATTTGTTCATAATATTTATACACAAGTTGAAATATATTATTTTTCTGTCACTCAAATCTTGTTCCCATGAATTCCTTATTTTGATTTACTTATTGATTCATATAACCAGTACTTATTGAGTGGCTATTATGTGCTAGTTACTTTTCTAAGTATAGTTATAGGATAACTAAAAAAAAAAAACAAAAAAGGGTTTGTGTGAATAGAAAATTTTAAAACATTTTTTAATGTTTATTTATTTTTGAGGGAGTGAGTGAGAGAGAGAGACAGAGACAGAGACAGAGACAGAGAGAGCACATGAACAGGGAAGAAGCAGGGAGAGAGGGAGACACAGAATCCAAAGCAGGCTCCAGGCTCTGACATGGGTCTCAAACTCATGAACTGCAAGATCATGACCTGAGCTGAAGTCAGATGCCCAATTGACTGAGCCACCCAGGCACCTCCATGAATAAAAAATTTTAAATGTAAGAAGGGATATAAAAGGATATTGAATTGAGATAACCAGAAGGGGAAAAATATAAGGAAACAGAATCTGCTGGTAGGGAGGGACAATTTAACCCCTTTGAAAACCAGTGTGGCACTACTTTTTAAATTTAAAACTTACATAACCTATGACTGAGAAATTCTCTTTTGAGATATACACACGGGAGAAATTCTTTCATAATTATCAAGAGATATACACAAAACTGTTAAAAGCATCAGTGTCCACAGTAGCAAAAATCTAGGAAAAATCCCTAAGTGTATGTTAATATATAATAGAATATGACTAGATAAATTCTAACAAGAAAAGCAAAACATTTTTCTGGTAAGAAGAATATATTTTAACAACCGCATTGGAAAACAGTTAGTGGAACTTATAACTCAATAATTCTCCTCCTAAACTTGTACCCTGGAGAGATGATTTCATATGTTTTATATGCATATACATACACTCATATTGTCTTTATTTAGGAAAAAGTTTCCAAATGTTTAAGAACATAAGAATGCATAAATCAAATATATCCACACAATGAAATATTATATGGTAATGAAAATGAATAGGTGTTAATAATTTTTAAAGAAATACACAAAAAAGTTATGTGACTTTTATATTAAGCTCTGGTAGGTTATCTTATAACAGCCTAGAAAAGCCAACTAAAATAAAGTAAAATAAAATATTTTTGAAGCATTGGTGAGCTACTGACATTGATGGGATTTGAGGGGCCGGCATCCGATAGAGCAGAAGTTGTCCAGGAGAGGGTAACATTCTCCATGGTGTCTTCCTCCATAGAATGCTCGCAGATTTTTGGAGGAAGGCATGAGTCTAAAATCCTTGGCAAATCAAAGCTGCTGTGAGTCAGGAAAGCAGGCAAGGCATTCAGTATTCTTAATATTATGGGAGGCACACACGGATGGGGGTTCTGGTGTGACAGGGCAGTCAGCATGAGGGGCTGGGATTCTAAAGGAAAACAAGGGGCAGAGAAGATCATAGTAGTGATCTCTTTACGCCATTTTTTTAACGTTAGCTAAAGAGTGTGAAATATTAAAAGCTACACAGGAATTATATGAAAAGCAAAATAGTTTTCAGAAGTTTCAGACTGCTAAGGAGACCAAAATTATAGCTCATGATATTCCTCCGGAAAGAGGAATCCTAGCAAACACAGAAAGCTCTCATGTGGAATTCTGAAGAGTTTTAGTCTAGAAGGAGAAGTATCTCAGTGGTATATTTCACTGAAACACTGTATTGCAGCCTAAGATAAGCTCAGTCCTTGATAAGAATAGAAAGGTCTGCCTGTATTCTTCCTGCATGTCAGAGGGGAGAGTAAATTCCTCTGTGGATAGAAATCTCATTATTCCAAGTCTCTACACTACTTGATATTCAATTTATGTCATTCAGTAAAAAATTTTCACTCATACCAACTATATCAGTCAACAATATCCACAATTATGCCACATAACAAGCAATCAAAACTCAACAGTATACAACAAGGAACATTTGTCTCTTTACTGCACAATCTACAAGTTGGCTAGGAATGGTTTTGCCTTAGGCTATAGGTCTGCAGGTGAGCTGAAGTAGTTCTGTTTTAGGTTGTGTGTATGTACGTGAGCAAGGGTAGCTCTATTTTGCCTGGTTCATTCTGTTGTCCAGCCTGGAGGGATGACAGTTACCCAGACTATCTTTTTCTTTAATAATGACAGAAGCATAAGTGAGAAAAATCAACCATGCAAGCACATTTCAAACTTTTTTCCATACAATTACACCAAAAAACCCATTTAGCAAAGCCACTAGGTAAAGTCCCAAATACAGGAGTTGGCAAGTATTGTGCACTGTTATAATGAGAGCAAGAACCATGCAGCCAATTAATACTACTATGGAGAAGGACGTAGAGAGAAGGGAGAAATAATACTAAATTTCATCTATAATTTACACAATTACTTGGTCACAATTACTTGGGTTACTCCTACACACAAAGTATTCCTATACCCATCTCAAGACTCAGAAAAATCTCATCCAATTATGTCATCAGGTACATCTAGATATGTTCATTCCAAGAATCCAAGATTTTACATAATTTAAAAAGATCAATAAATCTCACTTATCACATCAACAAGATAAAGGGAAAAAAGCCTATGATCTTCTCAAAGGATGTGATTAATCAGTTGATAAGATTTAATACCCATCTATGATAAAAAGTCTTAGTGAACTAGGAATAGAAGAAAACATCCTTAATCTGATAAAACATAGCTAAAAAACCCTGCAGTAAACATCACACTGAATTGTAAAAATGTTAAAGCTTCTCCCTGGAGATCATGACTAAAATAAAGATGTTCATTCTCACTACTTTTATTCATTATTGTCCTAATGCTCTAAGCCCAGTGGGATAAATCAAGGGGAAAGTTGTAAAAGGGTAGAAAAGAAAGACATAAATTGTCATTATTCACACATTCCACTATTGTACATATAAAAAACCCCAAAGAAGCTGCAACTAAACTATTAGATTTGATAAGTGAACTTAGTAATTTTGATGATATTTGATCATATTAAATAATTACAGTAATTATATGTCTACAGATGAGGTAGATAAAAATAATAAAATGAAAAGATACCTTGTAAATAATACAAAATACTTCAAATGTCCAGAAACAAGTAGAAAATTTATAGAACCTTTACACAGAAATTATTGAGAGAAATGGAAAACATAACTAAATGAAGATACTAAGTTTTTAGTTTGGATGGCTCAATATTTTTAAGATATCAATTCTTCTCAAGTCAATCCAAAAATTCATTACAATTGCATTTAGCTTATAAACATATCATCAATATAAAGAGATTCACTGACATAGCATCTCACATACCTTGTACTAGACCAAAGTCACCCACTTTACAGCAAAAGGAGGTGTGGCAGTGTATACCTGATCATTGTATCTCCTTGTTTTAATACATACTATTTTACTCAAAAGCCTGCCAGTGAGAATAAAAATCTGACCTCCATGATGAAGTAGACACCCAAAATCACCTAGAATGATACATTTCTCCGTCCCAAGTAGATAAACCATCTGGCTGCAAGTTCCAAAGATTCAGGTCACCCATAACCATTATTTCAAGTAGCCCCCTCCGGGAATTCGTGTTTCTCATTTCAGCAGCTCTAGGCTATGTGGTCTCAGGGGCACAATAAGTATCATTGAACTTATAGCCAAGGCTGTTGTTTGGTCACTTTGTGTCCCTCATGCCAAAAGATCCTGGGACCAGAAAGAATGGCAACCTATTAGCAGAGGTAATTGACCCTGATCATGAGAAGGAGACAGGGCTGCTGTTACATAAAAGGGCAGAGAAGGGTATATCTGGCTTTTGGTGACTGGAGAGGAGACTCTGGGTACTCCCCCCGATTGTGACTGGTAAATGCGCAGGTGCTGCTGCTACAGCCTGAAAAGGACACGGTGGCCAGCAGCTCAGCTACAAGCTTAACTGCAAGTATTCTGAGGAGAGCTGCAGTTCACTCTAGTACCTTCTCTCCTAAGTCCCACAGAGAAAGGAGTCCAACCACTACCCTAGGGAAGCTATTCACAATAGGAAAGACATATAAGAAGCAAGTGGATTTGGGGCGCCTGGGTAGCTCAGTCGGTTAAGCGTCTGACTTTGGCTCAGGTCATGATCTCACAGTCTGTGGGTTCAAGCCCCGCATCGAGCTCTGTGCTGACAGCTAACTCAGAGCCTGGAGCCTGCTTCAGATTCTGTGTCTCCCTCTCTCTCTGACCCTCCCCCACTCAGTCTCTCTCTTGCTCTCTCAAAATAAAATACATAAGAAAAAATTAAAAAAAAAAAACAAAGAAGCAAGTGGATTTAAGCCACACAGTGAACTATACTACATCTGACTGTCATCCAGCTCTGGCCTTCTGGACAAGCCACTCAGGCCAACAGCTACAGAGAACATTCACTGCTGATGCCCTCCACCTGCTTCCTTCTCAGGTCTTTGCCTCAACTACTGTTCAGACCCCTCCCCAGGGCATGGGGCTCTGCCTGAAAGTCAAAGGCCAACTCTGAAGGTCATTCTCATTCTAACTTATAAGATTGCCAGAAGCCTCCATTTTGTCTTATCCGATTCTGCTGTCATCATTTTCATAGAGGATTTGTTCCCAATCACAGTGTCCAATAAACCTTCTTCATATAAATTCTCATCTGGGTCTCATCCCAAGGAACCCGTCCCAAGATAGTTTTTCTATTTATTTTAAATATTTAGTTTTTTAAATATTTTTGTTGCTTTTGGCATCTTTTTTTATTAAGTTTATTTGTTTATTTTGAGAGAGAGAGGGAGAGAGAGCGAGAGAGAACAAGAGAGGCAGAGAGAAAGGGGAAGAGAGAATCCCAAGCAGGCTCTGAGTTGTCAGAACCAAGCCAGACATGGGGGGTTCGATCTCACCACCTGTGAGATCACTACCTGAGCTGAAATCAAGAGTCGGACACTTAACCTAGATGCCCCTCCTATTTAGTTTAAAGCATACACAGCAATAGCCAGACTGCCAGCACCGTGAAGGCGAGCAGTCTCATTTCTTCTTAGATGTCTGGCTGCTGGTACAGAGCTTGGCACACTGCTGAGCTCAGGGTATCACTGATGACTTAATAACTGCCCTAGGGACACCTGGGTGAGTGGCCAACTTCCCCACAGGTCATGATCTCATGGCTCACGGGTTCAAGCCCCACATTGGGCTCTGTGCTGACAGCTTGGAGTTTGGAACCTGCTTCAGATTCTGTGTCTCCCTCTCCCTCTGCCATCCCCACTCACACTTTGTCTCTCTCTCTCTCTCTCTCAAAAATAAACATTAAAAAAAAACTGCCCTTCCCACCAAACTATCAACTTTTTGAGAAGAGGACTACATATAAATTCTTTTGTATTTTTTCTTACATATTCTATAATAATCATTCAATGAAGGCTTTGAATATATTTACCTTGCTCTTTAAAAGGAAGGACCAAGGGTTATTACATAATCAAATAAAATTAACCTATTTATTTATATTCAAAAGTGCTTTGTTTGCCCAATAGTATCTGCTTGTCTGAAAAGGACAAAAAATTCAGATCAGCACCTTTGATCTATTAACAGGTGTGGATGGGTGAAAAGTAGCCTGATATGGTTTGCCACCCCATTATGATTATTTTTTAAAGTTTATTTATTACTGAGAGAGAGAAAGAGATGGGGGAGAGGGAGAATAAATGGGAGAGGGACAGAGAGAGAGGGAGACACAGAATCAGAAGCAGGTTCCAGGCTCTGAGCTGTCAGCACAGAGCCGGACATGGGGCTCGAATTCACAGACAGCGAGACCATGATCTAAGTCAAAATCAGATGCTTAACTGTTAGAGCCACCCAGGCGTCCCATCGCCCTGTTATTTTAAATTATTTTGACATATACACAAAGAAAGTACCAGACTTGGGGTAAGAGATACCAAATGTTAAACTAATAAATTTTGAGAAGAGATAATGATAATGATGGAAATGCGCTCTTGCTGGAGTCATCACCGGGTTTGAGCTCTCCTGCACCATAAGTTCCAAATTGGCCGCGTGTTTCTGTAGCCATGCGAACAAGGACACTTTGAGGGAAACGTCAGGGAGTCCTGACTCTATTAACTGTAATCACCGTGGTGTTTGCTGCTCGCCGGTACAACACATTTTCCATGTAGCAATAAACGCTGAAGCACATTTCATTAATTTGCGATTCCCCCTGAACAGCAGTGTGTTTGGCCGCAGATCAGTGTGTGACTTTATCAAAGAAACAGAAGCAGGAGAAGTGCAATGACACCAACTACTTGACCATCTTCCAGGAAGGCGGCTCCTTGTCTGGGAGGGGCTTGGGATTAGGGCTACAGGAACCAGCCCAGGCAAAAGCCTGCTCTTCTGAGGATCCTGGATTCCCAAGGACAATCTTTCAGGAACCCAGGGTAAACCAGACCCTGCTGCATCTGACCAAGGTTGCCAGCCCAGCCGGCTGCAGCTTCTCTCTGGAGACATCTGCAGTCAATCTGTCTAAGCTTAAGTGAGGAACCTGAAAATCTAATCAGTGCCCTGATAGCAGTTTGCAATATGTCTTGGGCAGGCCACTTAACTGCTTCCGGTGCGCCAGCAATTTCTCATCTGGAGCTTGGGAAGAGGGACAGCTACGCCTAACTATGACTCTTGGGAGAGTTAATATTGGCGGAACACTTGTACATCTGCTGATGAACACTTAAGTAGCCTTGGAAAGACTCAACAGGGTGGAAAATTTTCATTTGGGGTTACCAATAGAATAGACTCAGTTCTTCCCAATTATTATGTAGAAAGGAGTTAGTCTCCACCTCAGAGATGACATGAGCTTTATTTGGATAGAATTGTGATTTTATTATTACTGGCTACTCACATTCCATGTTATATGCTCATTCACAAGCTAGAAGCACGTATTTGGACACTTGTGTTCAATGCCTCAATGCATGAGGGGCTAACATCACACACAAGGAAATTAAAGTCTTAGGAGACTCATTACTGTAGGAAAAATAAAAGTGTCTCTTTGCCAGAGAATTCCTATTTATTCCTTGAGATCCCCTACCCTTCCATACCTCTGCCCTGTGAGGCTGGACTGTACAGAAAAGCACAAAAAACTCCTTGTCCTTTGGCTTCCTCTTGGAAGCCTGAAGTTGATCAGAGAGAGGGAGGAGAATGAGGGCAGGGTATTTACCTCCAGGGCCCCTCCCTCTCTCAGTCTCCTTTGGGCTTATTGTGAGCCTTAACAGGGGCAACTGCTCTTAATAACATGGCCTCTCTACATGGCCCTCTCTTTCCTTTCAGGTTCTAGTAAATGCTCCTTCCCTTAAACCTTCAGACCTAAGTATATACTGAAAAGCTCCTTATGGTTTCTCTATACTTGGCCCACACCTTCATAATCAATCCAGTTAGCAAACACCTTTTTTTTTTTTTTTGAGAGAGAGAGAGCAAGAGTGGTAGAGGGGCAGAGAGAGAGTGAGACACAGAATCTGAAGCAGGCTCCAGGCTCTGAGCTGTCAGCACAAAGCCTGAAGTGGGACTTGAACCTGCGAATGTGAGATCATGACCTGAGCTGAAGTCAGATGCTCAAACATCTGCACCACCGAGGCACCCCAGCAAACATCTTTATATCATCTTGGCTTAAAGTGTCCTTTGCGTACTGCTCCAAACTGAGTGACAAAACTCTGACTCTTACTCCTCCTTTCCTTCATCAAGTTCTGACTTTTTAAAATTCTCCATATAATCCGGTTACTACCCCATAATGCACCTGAGTTTCCATCATGAGAACATTCACGTGGAATCTCAAAGGTTCCAGATCAGTGCGGTACAACAGAAATGTAACACAAGGTACACATTTAAGTTTGAATTTTCTAATAATCACATATAAAACAAGTTTCAAAAATGTGACATGAATTTTAACAACCCTTCATTTCAACCAATATATCTGGGTACTATGCTAAACACTTTATAAATATTATCTCATGTAATTTTTATCATCCCTTAAGAAGGTTATCTTGAAATATTCCAGGTCTGGGAGAAGTTCGTTTCTGGAATCAATTGCTCATCAGCAAATGTTTATTGATGCTACTGTGTACCAGGCTCTGTAATAGGCTCTGCAATTCTCAACAAGCAAAGATGTGCATTCACGGCACTCATATTCCAGAGGGAGCGGAAGAGAGAATAAAACAAGCTAAACTATATAGCATACATATATGTATATATATATTATACACCAACTAAAACATACCATATTAATGAAAAATGCTTCAATCAAAAAAGATAGGAAGAGCATGGCAGGAATTGAAATTCTATACAGGTTGATCAGACGACTCAGTGGGATGAGACCTTTGAGTAATGGCCTGAAAATATGAGCCATGCGGCTAATTGGATGAAGAATAATTTAAGTAGACAAAGCAACAAGTGCAAAGGCCCTGAAGACGGTATGCGCTTGAGGTGTTCCAGGAAGCACAAGAAATGTAGTGTGACTGGAACAGTGACAGCACAGGGCAAGAGAGCAGAGGGAAAGTTCAGAGAAATATCCAGGGAGTACGGCCAAAGGAATGCATCCTATGTGACTTATGTCGGAATGAGAACTTTAGATTTTACGCTGAGTGAAATGGGAAGGCAGTAGTAGATTTTGAACAGAGGCCTGGCATCATTTGACTCAGGTTTTACAAAATGACCCTCATGGCTGCAGAGCCGATGGAAAGGAAGCAAAGGAAAAGGTGGGGGATGGGTAGGTAGTAAGACTTCGATAATTTGGGCAAACAACAGGGGTGGTGAGATGGGGTGCTTTGGACTAGGGGAGCGGCCTAGGAAGGATAACAAGAAATTGGATTATAAATTTGTTTAAAGAATGTAGAAAAATAAAATATTGGGGTGATGACCCTAAGTTTTAAGAACAACATTCTGGTTCGCACAGCAAATAAAAGAGAGCTAGGATTTAATTTTAGATCCAAAGCCCAAGCTCTCAATTGTGAAAAAAGACCTTGGTTTTATTCTCATCTGGAGATGTCTGGGTGCTCCCATAAGAAGGATCATACTTTAGACGGATGGGCAACTTGTAAATAATCTCCAAATGATGTGCCCTCTGCTTGAATCTTGAGGTCACCGACTCAGTTCAGCTATCTCTGAATAAGTGCTCTCTTCTTTCTCCTCCCCGTGCCCACTCTGTCTCTTGCCTCTCCTCCTCATCGTCCTTCCCCTTTTGCTTAGATTCTCTCTCATACTCAAAACATATATTGTCATTATCATCAAGTGTTTCATTGAAATGTCTTACATTTTATAATTGTTTTGGAACCAAGGTCTTTTAAATCAGATTTTCATATAAAGTATTTAATGCATGGTTACTATCTGATTATATTACTTAACGTCTTCATCTTTTCCATTGCAAAAATGCTGTATGACTTTTTAAAACTTATTTTGTGATAATAAAGAGAATCAAATTAACTTGTTGCAATCTCCTTGCCCAAACTAAACTCTCATACTCTTCCCATCAAGAATTTTCTTGGAATGAGGAATTAAGATGGAAGAGTAGTGGGGGGACCTTATGTTTGCCTCTTCCCTTGAACACAGCTCAATAAATATCACATCATCCTGAATACACAAGAAATCAATCCGAGGACTGAGAGAAAATAACTGCACAACTAGAAGGAGAAAAAGAGACAACATTATGGAAGGTCCAAGGTGTAGAGATGTGGTATAGGGAAGAAAAGAACTTTAGATGCTGTGGAGGGGAGAGAGAGAGAGAGAGAGAGAGAGAGAGAGAGAGAGAGAGAGAGAGAGAGAGGTACTCAGACAATGCAGAAGAAAAACACTTCCTCAAAACCATTGCCTGGGAAAATGAGAGGGGCTATTTATCACAAGTTTTTACAAGTGGTGAAGCTCAGAGACTGAATTTGTAGAAGCCCACGCCATGGCAGATGCGGAGGCTGACAGGTGTAGCTGTGCTTCTATGGGGAAGGAGCACAGAGGTCCAGAAGCATGGTCTGCAGATCCCCTGGGTCACGTGGGACAGTCAGTGTCCCTTTTGGAATGCATTTGGGAGGGGTGGCCC
Organism: Suricata suricatta; assembly: GCF_006229205.1. Lineage (NCBI taxonomy): Eukaryota > Metazoa > Chordata > Mammalia > Carnivora > Herpestidae > Suricata > Suricata suricatta. The sequence goes on from NC_043711.1 coordinate 43,602,865, forward strand.
TGCCTCAGAGGGGACAAAAGAGCCAGAGGGCACCACTGAGGGGCCCTGTTCACTAGCCAGAGATGACTACTGAGGCCTGCTAATCTGGATGTCAGCTTCTGGCTGTGCTTTACTCTAAACTCCAAGCCTCTGAGCCTTCACGCAGCTGCCTTTCTGGGACAAATTGGCTCTAGCCACAGTGCAGTGAGACCCTCCCCCCGATGATCAGTGCATGTCTGTGCCACACCAGGTCCCTAAAATTTGGAGTTCTGAAACTCAGCCAGTGTGCCTGACAGAAAACCCAGGAGCACTGTGCCGCTGGGTGGGCAGACAGCTTGGGCACAAGCAGGTGAATGCAGGGATCTGAGGGATGTCTGGGACACACAAGAGGAGACTATTTGCTCCACTGTGAGGGTTTCCTGGACAGGGTGGGTGAGACCTCCCTCTCCAGGGATAAGAAGTGGGCTGACACCATTTTTAGCCCCTGCCCGTCATCACAGACTGATTTTAGTGAGCAGCAGAGAGCTCACAGGAGAGACGTGAGCCACTGACACCAAGCTCTGCCCTCCTACATTCTGCAGGTGCTTTTTTACTAGGACAAGTGAGCCTGAAAGCCAAAGCAGCAGTGGGACCCTCCCCCAGAAGACCCGCACAAACCCCCAACATGTATCGGGTCTACTGAGCATAGAGTGCTGCAAAGCATCAGCTCTAGTGGAAACAGGAACTGGTCTCTTTTAACAAGCAGACCAAAGCACACCTAATTAAAACTTGCCACACACTGGACAAGGTCCAAACACTCCCCACTGCAGGCAAGGAGAAACCCTAGAGAAGACTGACTTCAGACAAAACACAAGAGCAGAGTGCACACAGAATACACCAGAAACACTTCCTGAAATGCTTGGTGCTGGACAGTATATGACTTCTTAATAAAGCCATTACTCTCAGGAGCAGGAAATGTAACAAGGTTTCCTAACACACAGAAGAAGACAGAGATCTAGACAAAATGCCAAGACAGAGGAATTCATGCCAAAAGAAAGAATAAGAAAAGGTCATGACCAGGGATCTATTTGAAACAGAAATAAGTAATATGCTTGAACCATAACTTAAAACAACAACCATAAGGATTTTAGTTGGGCTTGAGAAAAGCCTAGAAGATAGCAGGGAGACACTTACCACCGAGATAAAAGACTTAACTAGTTAGACTGAAATAAAAAAAAATGTTCTGAGATGTGACACTGACTAGATGTAATGACCACAAAGATAGAGAAAGAAGAACGAATAAGTGATACTGAAGATAAAATGATGGAAAATAATGAAGCTAAAAAGAAGAGGGAAAGAAAAATATTAAATCACGAGAGTAGCCTTAGGGAAAGGAACTTAGTGACTCGATAAAGTGTAATAACATTCATATCACAGGAGTCCCAGAAGAAGACAGGAGGGAAAATGGGGCAGAAGGTTTATTTGAGTAAATTATAGCTGAAAGTTTCCCTACTCTTGAGAAAAAAACCAGACATCCAAATCCAGGAGGCACAGAGAACTCCCATCAAAATCAACAAAAGCAGGGTAACACCAATATATATCATAATAAGATGTACAAAATACAGGGATAAAGAAAAATTTCTGAGAGCATTATGGAAAAAGAAATCTCCTGGGAAAAAAATATCTAATTTACAAGGGAAGACAAATAAGTTAAGCAGCAGACTTATTCACAGAAACTTGGCAGGTAAGAAGTAAGCGGCATGACATATTCAATGTACTGAATGAGAAAAATATGCAGTCAAGAATTTATCCAGCAAGGGTATCATACAGAATAGGAGAGATAAAAGATTTCAAGACAAACAAAACTAAAGGAGTTCATGACTACTAAACCAGCTCTTCAAGAAATGCTAAGTGGGACTCTGAGTGAGAAAGACCAAAAGCAACAGACTCTAGAAAGGAGCAGAGAAAAATCTCCGGAAACAATGACTTTACAAGTAATACAATGGCACCAGATTCATATCTATCAATAATCACTGTGAAGGTAAATGAACTAAATGACATAGAGTATCAGAATGGATTAAAACAACAACAACAACAACAACAAAACAATATGCTTCCTACAAAAGACTCGACTTAGACCTAATGACACCTACAGACTGAAAGTGAGGGGATGGAGAACCACTAATCATGCTAATGGACATCAGAAGAAAGTCAGAGTGGCCATACTTTTATCAGACACTAGGCTTTAAGTGAAAGATTGTAACAAGAGACGAAGAAGGAGACTCTATAATAATAAAGGGGTCTATCCAACAAGATCTAACAATTGTAAATATTTATGCCCCAACTAGAAAACATGCAAACATATGAATAAATTAACAACAAACATAAAGAAACTCATTGATAATGATACAATAATAGTAAGGGACTTTAACACCCTGCTTAAAGCAATAGACAGATTATCTAAACAGAATATCAAACAGTGGCTTTGAATGACACACTGGACCACATGGACTTAACAGATATATTCAGAACATTTCACCTTGAAGAAGAATACACATTTTTTAGAGGGCACCTCGAACATTCTCCAAAATAGATTACATACTAGGTTACAAATCAGACATCAATAAATACAAAAAGAGATTATACTATGCATACTTGTGGACTCCAATACTAAGAAACTTAAACTCAACCATAAAAAATAAGTTGGGAGGACCACAAATACATGGAGATTAAAGAACACCCTGCAAAAGAATGAATGAGTTAAACAGAAAATTAAAGAAGAACTAAAAAAATATATGGAAGCAAATGAAAATGAATATAACAGTCCAAAATTTTGGGGATGCAGCATAAGTGGTCATAAGAGGAAAATATACAGCAATACAGGTCTACTCAAGAGGCAAGAAAAGTCTTAACAAGACACAACCTAATCTTACACCTAAAAGACCTAGAAAAGGAATAGCAAATACAGCTAAATCCAGCAGAAAAAGAGAAATAACAAAAATTAGAGCAGAAATAAATGGTATAGTAAGAAAAAAAATCACAACAACACACAATAGATCAATGAAAGTAGGAGCTGGTTCTTTGGGAGAATAAACAAAGTTAATAAACTCTTATTCAGACTTATCAAAAAGAAAAAGAATCCAAATAATTACAATCATGAATAAGAGAGGAGAGATCACAATTATAAAAGAATACTATGAAAAATTATATGCCAATATTTGTATTTAAAGAAGAGTTAATGGTCAACTAATCTCCAGGAAAGCAGGAAATAATATCCAATTAAAAAGACCAGCTCTTCAACAAATGGTGTTGGGAAAATTGGATGGTGGCAGGTAGAAGAATGAAACTAGACCACTTTCTTACACCACACAAAAATAAGTTCAAAATGGATGAAAGAACCAAATGTGAGACAGGAAACTATCAGTATCCTAAAGAACACAGACAGCAACTTCTTTGACCTTGTAGAAACTTCTTGTTAGACACATCTCTAGAGGCAAAGGAAACAGAAGCAAAAATGAACTATTGGGACTTCATCAAGATAAAACTCTTCTTCACAGTGAAGGAAATAGTCAACAAAATGAAAAGGCAGCCTATAGAATGGGAGAAGATATTTGAAAATGACATTGGATAAAGGGTTAGTATACAAAATCTGACACTGATGGTGAGAATACAAACTGGTGTAGCCACTCTGGAAAACAGCACAGCATTTTCTCAAAAATTTAAAAATTGAAATACCCTATGACACAGCAATTGGACTACTATGTATTTACCCAAATTATACAAAAATATATATTTGAAGGGGTATGTGAACCCCGAGGTTTATGTCAGCACTATCAACAATAGCCAAACTATGGAAAAAGCCCAAATGTCCATCGACTGATGAATGGATAAAGATGTAGAATGTACACACACACACACACACACACACACACACACACACACACACACACAGGAATATTGCTCAGCCATCAAAAAGAAAGACATCTTGTCATTTGCAATGACATGGATGAAACTAGAGTGTACTATGCTAAGCGAAATAAGTCTGTCAGACAAAGTCAAATACTGTATGATTTTACTGCTATGTGGAATTTAAGAAACAAAATAGATAAATCATATGGGAAGGGGAAAAAGAGAGAGAGGGAAACAAACTTTTAACTACAGAGAAAAAACTGAGGTTACTGAAAGACAGGAGGGTAGGAAATGGGCTAAATTGGTTATGGATATTAAGGAGGGCAATTGTGATGAACACTGGGTGTTGTATGTAAGTGATAAATCAATGAATTCTACTCTTGAAACCAATTTTGCACAGTATGTTAACTAACTAGAATTTCAAAACTTGAAAAAAAAAAAAGGATTTTCTCTAGGTCCAGGGAACACAGCTTCAGTTTATGTTCTGTATTTGTTTCATAACTCATATGGCTCCGTGTTTGCTTTGCTCTTCTTCGTCTATCCTTCTCTCAATCACTACCTCTTTGGCTGATGAACTTTAGCCATAAGAAACAGGATATACTCTCCCTATAGATGTCATTCCCTATATACATCTTAGTGTTGGTCTTCATATTGGCTATTTGTATAGGACTCCTCTGGAATCCATTTTGTTAATATCAGAAGATTACTTGTGAAGTTGGTCATTCAAATCTGCCATTACTTTCAATTCCTATGTCATTACTAGGGCCTTAAAATATTTGTACTTGTAATAAAGTTATGTTATTAAACACATGAGGTGGGTGCCTGGGTGACTCAGTTGATTAGGCATCTGACTCTTGGTTTTGACTCAGGTCTTATCTCATGGTTCATGAGACAGAGTCCCGAATTGGTCTCTGTGCTAACAAGCCTGCTTGGGATCCTCTCTCCTCTTCTCTCTCTGCTCCTTACTTGCATGCTCTCTATCTCTCCCTCAAAAATAAATTAAAAAAAAAAACACATGATACATCTTTAAGATGTTCTGAAGATCTTACAAATTATAGAACCCAAATCCTAAAAATAAAAGATTCAATACTCTGGCTCCCTTCCACAGTATATATGCATACAAATTATCATGTTGTATACTTTAAGTATCTCACAATTTTATTTGTCAATGTTACTTACAGAAAGCTTAAATAAAGTACCTATCCAAGTATATAGGGAAGTTTCTGGTAAAAGCACAGAGTCATAAGTCATAAGACCTGTAATTTATTCCTAGTTATAGCTCCATGAATTCCTTAGTCAACCCATCTAGACATTTTCTTACTAAAAGTCCTCATTGCTATATCATAAATAAATAATTTGCTTAAGTATAAAAAATTTTCAATGTTTTAAAAAATTCAGGATATATTTTATAATCTAAATGTCAAATGACTGGAGTAAACAATCATTTAACAAAAGTAAATGTTATTAAATCAGTTTTGTGTCTACTGAGGATTATCTGTCTCAAAGCATCATAAAATCAAATAAATATGGTGATTTTTTAAATCTATTTCTCAGACTATTAGGAGGACCTGAAGATACAACATGATGAAAACGTATCTAGATCAGTTGTAAATGCTTCTAGTGCAAGGCAGAAAATGTAGGTGAAAGAAAAACTGAATGTTCTGGATTACTGCATCTCTAAAAGAGGTAGATGGTGGGTGTGGGGCTAGGGATCGAAAGCTCTAGAAAGCTCTGGATGATAGGTGAGTTGCAGGGTGAAGGTTAGATTTGCAGGACAGCCTGATTTTTCAAGACCAACTAAGATTTGTATCAGTATGTGTATTATATATGCATTTGTGTTAGGAGAGTCTCTCTTATATTTGGGCAATAAGTTGGTTCTAATTTTGGATATTACAGTGTATAAGCCAGTATAGTTAGCCACCTTTTAATCTCAAATACAAGAAAATTCAATTCTCAAGAAGTGACATTAAAGCCACTTATATTTCCATCCTTATGACATAACTGTATAATTTGTATAATGTATTCTTGAATCATTGAAATGGAGCGTGTTTGGTATGTACATAATATGATGATGCAAGTTGGTACATAGAGGTAAGTGGATATTTTACATATACATATGAAATTTTAAATAGGACGCACATATAGAGTATTTTATCTTATGCAAAATATTTTGTCTTATGCGTTGGAGACTGCTAACTTTAAGGATATTTTGATTACTCCTCAGTGTAGAACTCTAAGTATTGTAGACGAATAATAGCATGGCTATCAGTAACTAAAACAATGGTTTCAGAAACACATTAAGTTAGCATTAGCATAGTATCAGAACTTTTTAAGTGTTATTTATGGAAACTTTTTCACTGAGGTGTTTGTAGTGATTGTAATAATATATAAATATGCGATTCACACCTGAACTATTATGAGCAGACTTTTAAAAACATCTAGACACGTCAGCAATGGGGCTTTGTTAAGCAATAAGCCAGTTTTTTTTAGTTCTGTGGGGTTGTAAATTTATATAGAAATATATCTATAAAAATACACATTACTTAAAAAATCAACTTAGATCCGATTTCTCACTTCGGAGAGCCACTTCAACTGATGGACAGCTGAACTAGTCTCTCAACTCTAAAAAGCCTATTAATATTTGGCAGCAAGTAATGGAAGTATCCTGGGTTGGCACAAGAGCAAAAGAGCACTTTCAAATTTTAATGAATGGGTGGTCTGTGAGCTGTCATAGCCATGACAGTAATGGCCTGGAGAAAGGGAAAGTGGCTCTTCAGGGCATGGTGGGAAGAGCAAAAATAATCCACAGTATTGATAGAGAGGAGATCACTTATAAGAAAGAGAGTTGGTCCCAGAAACATCCAATCAAAGGAATTATTTCACATAGACATTTTTACATTTTCAAGAACATATTTCCACCAGCCCTGGTGTAGTCATAACAGAAGAATAGCTTCCAATACTGCATGATGTAGTTTTTGATATCCTGTAATGTAGACCCAAAGGGTGGATTAAAATGGAGGCTGAGAGCAATTTCATGGAAGTCTCACTGATGGAACTTAAATACTAACGGTTCTTAGTCTTTCATATTTTAGCAGGTGACAACTCCTTTAAAGGATTATATTAAAATTGTGATTATATACTAAACTTTTAATTTGTTTTAATACACTTAAAAAAAAAAGTAACTGTATCCAGGGAAGTAAGGGCTGCTCTTTTTCTTTCTAAATATGTTTCTCTTTTGAAGTAAAATAACAATATTTATATCAAGACAGGTAAACTAAAAACACAGTGAGATTCTGCTATATACCTGCTGGCATGGATCAAAACAAAAGGACTGACAGGGGCGCTTGGGTGGCTCAGTCGGTAGACTGTCTGACTTCGGCTTAGGCCATGATCTCACTGCTCATGAGTTTGAGCTCCATGTTGGGCTCTCTGCTGTCAGGGCCAAGCCCACTTTGGTTTCTATCTCCCTCTCTCTCTTCCCCTCCCCATCTTGTGCTTTCAGTCTCAAAAATAAATAAAAGTAAAAGTTTAAAAAAAGGACTGATAGCACTGATTGCGTTGGAGAGGATGTGGAGCAATGAGAACCCATACCATCGGTGGCAGGATTAACAGGTACAACTTTGGAAAAGGGTTTGGCAGAATCAACAAAAGTCAAACATGTGTGCACACTATGAACCACACAAAAATGTGTGCGTGTGTCCATCAGAAGATGTGTACAAGAATGTTCACAGAAAAGAAAATAAATGTTCCTCAACAGCAGGATGGACAAGTGAATTATGGTGTTTTCATATGAGAGAATACCACAAAGCAATGAAATAAAATAAACTACTCCCAGACGTATTTATGTGAATGACTCTCACAGAGTATAGACACGAAAGATCTGTTCCGTATGATGTCACTTCTGCGAAGTACAACCACAAGTGAACGGAAGTTATGGTAACAGAGGACAGACAGTGGATCTAGTTACGAAAGGATGTACCTTCTGTAGAAATTCATCAACCTGTGCATTTGGTATGTGAATACGTTCCTGTATAGGTATCTCAAGATACCTCAAGAAAAAACAAAGAGAAACACTGAAAAATAAAAACACCCTTTATTAAAAGGTTGGTAGGTAGCACTGCTCTGGAATGGCTTACGTTTTGCCAGTTCTGGTAAGCCAGCCTCTATAATGATTTACAGGTTCAAGTCATCTCAGAGAATTCATCCTAAATTTACAGAGTGGGAAGGAAACTTGTAGACTATCACCTGTGTCCTTCATCTCACAGAAGAGGAACCAAAAGCTTAGAGGGGAAGTCCTTGAAGGAGGCTATGCAACTGGACCATCTCAATAGGACTCGAACCTTGATCCTCTTAGTTAGAGTTTCTTCCATCATTCCCTGCTTCAACTTCAGTTTTTCCTCACACAGCCTTTGAATTAGGTACAGTAGATTCAACAACCATTCAGCCTAAGACAGTTGGCTTTCAGGACAGCTCCAGCCGTGCAGGCCATGGGGCTGGGTCCCAGGCAGCCCAGAGCACTTACACCTTTCAGCTTGCCCCCAGGAAGTCACTGCTCTCCTGCCATTCTTCAAAGCCGCTTCCGCCTGTGCCAAGGCTCCATGTACCTCTTACCTGGGACCACCTCCAGAGGAGTAAATGTTCCGCTCAGTGCCTTCTGCCCTTGGCCTTTTAAAACATGCATAAGTCCTTTATACACCAATGGTTTTATCACTTATGGTGGGGGTGGAAAAGAATAGGGGGGAAATAAGTAAGAGGAAAAAAATCCGGTTCTTAAATCTCACTCAGTGTTTTCTGATGGAGCCCTAGCTGCTCTTCTCAGAACTTGTGCAAATGCGAAGATACAGTGCATGGGAGTGAGAAGGAAATCAGTCACATCGAAATAATGACAAATATATTAAAATAAATACAATCGAGAGACAATATTGAGCTCCTTTTTTAAGGTCAAGATCTAATGACAGGTCTAATAACTAGTATTACATAGAGCCCACATAATGATTTATGTACCACTTTTATAATATGAAAATTTATTATTTCTGTGGGTGACAACAACTTAGATACTGTTTATATTACCATGCATGGGTGTTTCTTTGTTTTGTTTTGTTTGTGCCTACATTCTTTTTTTTTAAATTATTTTTGAGAGAGAGAGAAAGCACGTGAGTGGAGGAGGGACAAAAAGAGAGGGGGGCAAGGAGAGAGGATCCAAAGCGAGCTCTGTGCTGACAACAGACAGCCTGATGCAGGGCTCGAACTCATGACCTGTGAGATCATGACCTGGGCTGAAGCTGGACGCATAACCAGGTGCCTCTGTGCCCACATTCTTAATGTCAGAAAATGCTAACCTTCTGTAAAAATAGGGATTAAAAAAAATCAAGTTCACTTACCTAAGTAAAGAACCCTATTATAATCACTGGGTCTAAAAGTTAGTTCCGATTTATAGACAAAACGGACTGAAATGGGAACACTGGAGAAAGGCCATGGATGGGGGGAAACACAATCAGTATCAGCAATAATAATAAAAGCCCAGGTCTAAGGCATGAGCTGGATATTTTTCCCAAACTATAGCCATGCACTCTAGAATTCTTATATCACGTTTCCAATAAGTCACAGGGAGAGGGGTTGTGCATAAGCAAGCATGGACAGTGTATACTATAGAACAGTATGTTAGCAAGGAGGTATAGGAAGATGCCTTCTCTGTTTTCAAGGACCTTGTAGTTGGGAGGGGCAAAAAAAAAAAACAAAAAGAAGAAGAAGATTAACCATCAGAGTAAGTACCAAGCCATTAAGTACTAAACAACTCCATAGCTTATCCTACACTGGGAAATGATTTGTAATGTACATTTTAAGAAACAGGTAGAGGAAAAGTACATCAGATTTTCTATTGTGTGTACAGATTTTAAAACTTTGCCAGGCTTTACTTTCATAAGTTTTCCAGCACTGCTTGTGAACCCCCAGATTCTTTGGAGCAGGGCATCTCTGCCATAGGTATTCGCAGCCACTTGTGATTTGCTGCCTTTTCTCCAAGACTCTTTCAGCTTTCTAAGGCAGGGCAAGGACTTATTTATTTGACCTAGCTTTTCATAATTACCCAGGCTACTAATTTTATTATGCCAAATAGTATCTTGGGAAACCTTGTGTGAAGGACATGATGGAAGGGAGGTTTGATTGATTGGTTGTTTCTCATTTTGCAAAATTTTCCATGATGCAATTCAATTAAACTTTAATTGAGGATAATAATAGATAAGAGTTTTATATATGGATTATATTTTCATTAATTTTAAGTAGGATTTTAGTGAAAGCAAAAAATAGGGTGGATGAAAATATCTGCTTGTCAATTTTTTTTACTGACATTTATATTTTGGTTCTGTGGTATTTTAAAAAGGAAAAAAAATGAAGTTGGCTTTTGAGTATATACATTGAGATTAAAAGTGCAAATGCGTTTGTGTGTGTGTGTGTGTGTGTGTGTGTGTGTGTGTGTTTCTCGAAAAGTGATCATTTGGCTATGTCCTGTATCCTATCCTGATGAGGTGTAGTTTGTTTAAAAAAAAGAAGTTATCAAAACATTAAAAAATTAAAAAAAAAAAAGGGCGCCTGGGTGGCTCAGTTGGCTAAGCGTCCAGTTTCAGGTCAGGTCGATCTCACGGTTCGTGGGTTCGAGCCCCGCGTGAGGCTCTGTGCTGACCGCTAGCTCAGAGCCTGGAGCCTGCTTCAGAGTCTGTACCTCCCTCTCTCTGTGACCCTCCCCTGCTCTCGCTGTCTCTCTCTGTCTCTCAAAAAGAAAGAAAAAAACATTAAAAAATTAAAAAAAAGAAGTTATCATTGCAGAAATAGAGAATGTGATTTTTAAAGCAACTTTTCTTTCTGCTTCTGATCCATTATCAGATATGAACAGAACTGCCCACTAGAGGTCCCTCCTCCCTGAATTATTTTTCAATCCTGAAATAAGATTGTACTTACTAAATTTTCAATCCCTTGCCTGTTTATGAGAGCTGGTGAAATTCTGCTGCATTTGACATGATAGCTAACTATGACCTTAGCAGAGGAAAGTCGTATAGACATCCAAACCACTATGCCTGAGAGTCTATTTTATTTACATACAAGAATGTTAGTTTCACCCTCCCCCATTTTATAGAGTTCATTTGACAAGTTTTCATGCTTCTGAGTGAGAATGGAAAACATGAAAGCCCTTTAAAGATAGTGACCACATGCTGACATGTTCTTTGCAGCTTGCAGAAAACTCTGGTACCCTATCAACTGGAAATAATTATTACGATAGGCAATTTTCAGCCCTTCTCTTATCTAATCACAGAAAATATATAAAGATTTTAATTCAAAGGAATAATCTTCATGTGTAGACTCTAGAGACAACTTCTTGATCTTCTGATACATTTACTTTATTCATTATGTCAAATAGATTTCAGGAAGCTTGTCTTATGTGCAGTGTGTACATAGAGACTTGTTACAGTGTATAATTTTAACATAATGAGGAGTGGGAGGGTGTATAGATAAGACAATTCTAAGACTGCTTCCAGCAAACATTTATAAATTGTCCCTTTACTATATGAGTCATAAAACATGAAATTAAAATGGCAGCAAGGTTTAGTAACCCTATCACCCTCTCCAGCCTTTAATCTCACACCCTGGTTCAAGGAAAGAGGTCGTAACCAATGAACAAGATGTTCAATTAGAAAAGTCAGCATTTGGGTGAGGACGTGGAGAAATGAGGACCCTCTTGCACTGTTGGTGGGAATGCAAACTGGTGCATTCGCTCTGGAAAACAGTGTGGAGTTTCCTCAAAAAATTAAAAACAGAACTACCCTACAACCCACCAATAGCTCTGCTAGGAATTGATGCAAGGGATACCATAGGGCTGATGCACAGGGGCACACGTAGCCTATGTTTATAGCAGCACTTTCAACAATAGCCAAATTATGGAAAGAGCCTAAATACCCATCGACAGATGAATGGATAAAGACAATGTGGTTTGTATGTACAGTGGAATACTACGTGGCAATAAGAAGAATGAAATTCTGCCATTTGCAGCAATGTGGATGGAACTGGAGAGTATTATGCTAAGTGAAATAAGTGTGTCAGAGAAAGACAGACAACATATGTTTTCACTCATATGTGGATCTTGAGGAACTGAAAGAAGGCCATTGGAGAAGGGAAGGGGAAAAAAAAAGTTAGAGAGAGGGAGGGAGGCAAACCATAAGAGACTCTTAAATACAGAGAACAAACAGGGTGGATGGAGGGTGGAAGAGGGGAAAGTCGGTGATGGGAATTAAAGAGGGCACTTGTTGGGATGAGCACCGGATGTACGGAAGCCAATTTGACAATAAATTCTATTTAAAAATAAATAAAATAAATGAATAAATAAAAATAAAAGCTTTATCCCCAGACAATGTCTTTCCCTTCCACTTCTTCCTCCTCTCCCCATCAACGGAACGTTAGTGCACCTACTGCCATCCAAGCCTTCAGACCTGCGTGTGCATAAAATATCAACAAAAGTGTTTCATGTTTTATAACTTTTCATAAATCTTTCTATATTACTTTTTCAAACATTATCAATGTTTTAATATTGATAAATATAGATCTAAGTCATAAAATTTTAAAAAAAGAGAAAAGTCAGCATTGGGGATGAACGAATGGTGGCCACCACAGGATAGAGGTCACCCAATTTATGAACTAATCTTTGAACGTTAGATCAATTTTCTGATGTGGCCCAAAGAAACCTGCAAGTCGCATAAAGAAAAAAAGAATCATCAACAAAGTGGAAAATCCATAAGACTGAATTTATATGTGACGAAAGGAAGAGAAAATATCAAGTAAACTCATTGTCTTTCACTTCATATTTTTTTTCAAAATCAAAATCTACAGAATGCATATAAGGAACCATTACAGTATTTATTGTAAGTGAATACAGTACTAAGCGATGTAAAGAGCTGAATCAGATTGCATTAACGATGTTTATTCCTGAATCATATTGCATTAACGATTAAGATATGAAGACAAAATAATCTCAAGTTATTAGCTGTTTGAGTTGGAGGAATCTTAAACCCCTGGTGTTCTGTTGCTAAATTTTTGCACCAATAAGCATCAGCCCAAAGGAATCATCCACTTGGATCCAAAATCACTGTAAGCAGAAACTATTTCCTCTACACTATGATTAAGGTCAAAGGAAACGTCCTTCCCCAAGATGAGACTGAAGTGAAGTGAGGCTAAACACTGAGACTTGGATGACCCCCTCCAAGGCAAAGGATCCTGCCTCTTCACAAAGCAGAGAGTAATAATAAAAAATGGCGTGCTTTGTTTTAGTAATACCACACTGTCTATGGACAGCCTTTTAACATTCATAGGTTATAGAAATAATGTATGCTACATTAGCCCAATGAACTAGCTGGAAGTGTATGCAAAGATGATCATGGCAGTATTGAGAACAGATCTCTTGTCTAACAATAGGGAATTGGTTAGGGAAACATCCAGGTAGAATTGAAAATGATTATGTGTGTTCTCCAAAGAAGATATCTAAATGGCTAACAGACACATGAAAAGCTGCTCAACATCATTCATCATCAGGAAAATACAAACCAAAACTATGATGAGATACCATCTCACACCTGTCAGAATGGCTAAAATGAACAACTCAGGAAACACAGATTTTGGCAAGAATGTAGAAAAGGGGAACCCCTCTTACACTGATGGTGGAAGGCAAACTGGTGTAGCCACTCTGGAAAACAGTATGGAGTTTCCTCAACAATTTAAAAATAGAAATACCCTCTGATCCAGCAACTGCACTTTTAGGTATTTACCCAAATGATACAAAAATACAAATTTGAAGGGGTACATGCATCCTAATGTTTATAGCAGCAGGATCAACAATAGCCAAACTATGGAGGAAGCCCACATGTCCATCAACTAAAGAATGAATAAAGAAGACGTGGGACACATATACAACAGAATAATACTGAATCATTAAAAAGAATGAAACCTTGTCATTTTTAACAATGGAGATGGACCTAGAAGGTATTAAGCTAAGTGAGGTAAGTCAAACAGAGAAAGACAGATACCATATGATTTTGTTCATATGTGGAATTTAAGAAACAAAACAGATGGACATATGGGAAGAGGGGGACGAAGAAAGAAGAAAACAAACCACAAGAGACTCTTAACAACAGAGAACAAACTAAGGGTTGATTAAGGGATGTGGGTGGGGGGTGGGTAAGATAGCTGATGAGTATTACAGCGGGGATTTGTGATAAGCACTGGGTATTGTATATAAGTGACAAATTAATAAATTCTACTCCTGACGCCAATACTGCACTGTATGTTGGCTGATAGTTAAATTTAAAAAATGAAAAAGTACATATTCTAATAAAACATTTTAGAATCACTAAAGAATAAATAAAATGATTCTATGTGACACTATTTGTTTAAAAAGGAAGAGCTTTTGTAAACAAATAATAAGTGGATAAGCTGGCTACAGCTGTGGTTTTCAAGTATTTTAACTGTCAATAAGAAAATCATTTTAGGGGCGCTTGGCTGGCTCAGTTGGTTAAGCACCCAACTTAGGCTCAGGTCATGATCTTGAGTTCGTGGGTTCGAGCTCCGTGTCAGAGCCTGGAGCCTGTCTTTGGAATCTGTGTCTCCTTCTCTCTCTGACCCTACCCCTGCTCACGCTGTCTCTCTCTCTCTCTCAGAAATAAATTAAAAAGAAAATCATTTTACATTATTATCCCAGGTACATCATTTACACACACACACACACACACACACACACCCCAATAATCACCCTGAATCTACTCTAATTTACTCTGATCCTTTATATTCTATTTAAATTAATGATTTTAATGCTGGTTTTTTCTACTAAGTAGATTTTCTGACCCACTAATTGGTCGGAACTCACAGGTTGAAAATTCTTTAGGGTGAGAATAACACATTGCATGAAACAAATTTTTAAACACATAAATTTTCATGGGAGACTCTAAAAACATAAATGTTCACAAAGATTACACACTGAGACAGAAATAGCAATTCTCTTTGAGGAAGTATCTGACTTTTTTTCCTTCTTACCTTTATTAGCTTTTCTTCCTTAAGGAAATTATATTTCTTTGGTAACTGAAAAAATTGCATCTCATCCAAGAAATATTTTAGACGCTTTCAGATGATCTCAATGTCCAATTGCGTCCTCCTCTTTCATTAGTTATCGCCCATGTTCCTCTTCCAGCAGCCATGATGACAGCCGTAGTCTCTTACTTTCCAACTCAGGGTACCTCAGATAAGAGAAAGAAAGAAAGGAAAAAAGAAAGAAAGGAAGAAAGGAAAGAAGGAAGGATCAAAAACGGAAATAGGACAGGAAAGGATAGAGGAATAATTCTCATATAGCTACCACAATTTTTTTCTTTTATCCGAGGTATGTGTGTCCGCACACATAGCTTGTGCGTGCCTCTACAAATGTATAAGTGTAGATTTGGGCTCAGAGCTTATTTTTATGTTTGCCTAGAGGCTGAGACTGTGTAATAAAAATCCTGTGGGAGCCATTCATTTCCTCAGTCTGGTCAATTTGAGAAATTCACCACCTGCTTCTTTGTGCCTTAGTTTCCCTATCTGTAAAATGAAGTTGTGGTGCTAACATATCACTTCCATGTCTAAGAGATACTTTGGCTCAGGAGGAATCACCTGGACAATTGTTGCTTCACTCACAGGTATATATGTGTGTGTGTATATATATGTGTGTGTATGTGTGTGTGTGTGTGTGTGTGTGTATTGTTTTTGATTACTGATAACTGAAAATCCATACTTCTTGCCTGAAGCTGAATTCCCACATAGGGAGGATGCTGCAAACTTGCTGCCTTTATTATATATTAGATTAAGTTCAGTGGCTAAATCAGCTCAAATGCTCCCTTTTTTATGACCAATGTTTGTAATATTTATTTCAATATCTTGAATTGCTTGACTACTTGAACTTATAACTGCAAAGAATTAAAGGGAAGCCTCCTGACATGCGGAAGACAATGCCACTCTGCTGCCAGAGGTACAGATTTATTTAAACATGTCTTCTAAGGGCATTGGTTTATCCGGTTTTCAGTGCTAAAGATCACGAGCTCTATTTATTTATTTATTTATTTATTATTTTTAAAATTTTTTTTACATTTATTTATTTTTGAGAGGCAGAAGGTAAACAGAGGAAGAGCAGAAAGAGAAAGAGACACAGAATCAGAAGCAGGCTCCAGGCTCTGAGCTAGTGGTCTGCACAGAGCCCGATGTGGGGCTCAACCCCACAAACTGTGGGCTCATGAACTGAGCCGAAGTCGGATGCTCATCCGACTGAGCCACCCAGGTGCCCCACAAGCTCTATTTAATAGAGGGTCATGTAAAAAGCACTGATAAGCTTTATTCATAGACTTTGAAATGTTAAAGTTCCTTCCAGAGACCCACTTTCAATTGGGAGAAGTCACTACTGATAGTGATATTAAGTCTTCTCGAAGATTCTTTCTGGGAACAGATGATAAGGACTTGCATCTGTCTACGATCCACAGACATTTCTGAATGCATAGGCCGATAGGTAACAAATGGCGGCGTGTGGGCCAAATCTACCTCCGAGGATACTTTCTTTGATCTCTGGATGCTAAATAATTTTTACGACTTAGTTACAGATACTAAAAAAGAGATTCTGCATCATATGCCAGATTTGTTTTTCAGCTTCTCTTGAAGAATCCAAATATACGTCCTTCTACCCTGGGCCCACATCCTGCACCAAGCGGCCCCGTGGACTGAGTCAGGACGGTACTTTATGGAGGGAGTCGGCTTGGTAGCTCAGCACAGCCTAAGCTCCACCCTGCGTTCATTCAGGATGCCTGCCTAGCCTTTCCAGATACTTGAGCGTAAGAATCCTTCACAAGCAAACATGTCACCATGAGTTTAACAGCAGAACAGCACATATTTGGGGTAATTAATTAGAAAAGAAATAAAAGAAGTAGAAATTAACGAAAAACAAATCCTAGATAGTTCATGCAGCTTCTTTCTCTAAACACTTGCTTTCTAGCTCATTTTTCACGCCTCATTGGCTTCATCTTTTTACATTCACATGCATTCACCCTTCCCCTTATGCTTCCTGCCTCTGGGAACTATTTTTTTAAAATGCAGATAATGAGGCCTGCTTGGTCCACCTTTCTGGATTACTGTGAAGATCCATGTGTAAAAGTGCTATATAAATGCGAAGTATTATTAGATCCATTATTATCCACGCTCAGGCACTAGAAGGTTCTTATAGGCCCCACTGCTCTGGCTGGCTTGAAGTTTGACGTCTCAGCAGTAATAGGTAAAACTCATTAGATGCCTTTCAATTCATTTACTGCTCTGTATTTGGCTCTTTAATGCTGGTGTTGAGGCAGCAGGATCTTTTTCTCTGTCAGCTCTGCATTCAAGCCAATGGGAAAAAAAATAAAAATTCTCCTCAGTTCCTGTTACAAGAACCAAGGATGAAAACCTCCGTGTACTTTGTCTCACCTAACTTCAGGTCCGTTCAAGTTCAGCACGGCTCCACTCCTACATGCAGAAAGAGAGGTGTAGCCCCTAGGAGGTTTGCGTCCATGTCCGTCCGTTTGTCCAGAAAATAGTCTATTGCTGTATTGTCTTCCGTTTGAATGCATCCCACCATTATGTAAAAACATTCAGACTGTATGATGTCAAATAACGAATGCAAAGGAGTCTGTCAACAGAGGACTTGCAACTCTATCCATTTCGGCAAGGTTTCTCCTCGCGGGGATTCAGACCCTACCCCTCAGCACCCACGAGACATCTCGCATGGGCAGGGTTTTTTTCCATGTATTTGTTTAACTGGTATAATTCCCAGTCCCCAGGATGGTGTCTGGCATGCAGTAGGTTCTCAAAAGTTTTCTATTTTGTTGTTGAAGCAATGAATGATACCATCTAGTAGGTATCTGCCACTTAACTTTTCCAGGAAACGGCTGATTCCCATCTCCCGACTCCAAACCTGCTTATCTCTTCACTTTTCAATCCTGGCAACCGGCGCCACCACCCTCCCAACTACTCAGTTGCTCTGACTCCTCTCTTTCCCTTACCGCCAACTCCCAACCTGTCAGGGAGTCCTTTGGTTCTCCTTCTGTGATGTGGCCCGAGTCTGTCTCCTCACCACCATCACTGCAACCCCAATATAAGTCGCTCTGCTCTCTTCGTGGCCTACCCCAGCAGGGGCCTCCTCCAGCTCCTTGCCTCCACTCCCGCCTCCTACAGACCATTTCCCTCACAGCCAAAGGCAACTTTTCATGATATAAATATGGTCATATTATTTGCTGGTAAGAATTCTCCAGTGGCTTCTCATGGTGTCTAGACATAGATGCAAAGTCCTCACAGTCTATAAGATCAAGCATTTGTGGTTTGCAAAAACTGGGAGCACAGTAGAATCTCCCAGAAAGATTTAAAATATGCAGAGCTTGAGCCCACACATTAGAATAAGTATCTCTAGAGATGAGTCTCCACAGATGTCACTTGGGCATTGTCCCATTTTTTGTCTTCTATGTCTGGCATCACTCTCCCCTTCATCTGTAACACTTGAGGCACACGGCTTCTCTTCTCTTTGCAGAAACTCTCAAGTTCTTGCCAGTTTCAGAACTTTTGCTTTTGTTGTACTTTCTGTCTGGAATGTCCACACTCTCTTCATGGCTGCCTCTTCTCCTTGCTCAGAGGTCTCATCAAACATGTCCTCCTTAGTGAACCTTCCTCCACCTTCTCCTCTAACATGTTATATCCTCTGTCCTTGGGTATTTTCTGTGCCGTAACTCTGTGATACTTTCTTTCCAGCACTTGGCGCCCCTTGAAGTACTCTTTATCTATTCGTGAGTTTATAAATCACTCCCAATAGAAAGTGAAATCCGTGAATGCAAGGGCATTGCCTTTTTCCCACTGTATCTCCAGTATGCTGCATAACTGCATGCAGAATGCTAATAATAAATACTTCAGTCTTTGTGGGCTATGTAGTCTCTGTCACAACTGTTCACCTCTGCCACTGTACTGAAAAAGTGGCCAAGGATGGGATGTGCCAAATGGACAGGGCTGTGTTTTTTTTTTATTTAATTTTTTAAAATGTTTATTTCTTTTTGAGAGAGAGAGAGACAGAGCGTGAGCAGGGGAAGGGCACACACACACACACACACACACACAATCTGAAACAAGCTCCAGGCTCTGAGCTGTCAGCACAGAGCCCAATGTGGGACTCCAACTCAGGAACAGCAAGATCATGACCTGAGGTGAAGTCAGGTGCTCAACCAACTGAGCCACTCAGGTGCCCTGACATGGCTGTGTTCTAATAAAATTTCATTTATGGAATGAAATTTGAGTTTTATATAATTTTCACATGCCACAAAATATTATTTGTCTTGTGATTTTTTTTTTAACACTCAGAATTGCAAACAGCATTATTAGCTTGTGGGCACACAAGCAAAAAGAAGTGGCAGGCCAGGTTTCGTCTATGGGCTATAATTTGCCAATCCCTAATTAAGAGCATTCATATTTCTCTCCTAGTTTGAGAGGCCAGAATCTCTTTGAGAAGCACAAAGAGGCTTCCTAAAATCCTGTTAGCAGTGTTACCACACTATTTCTGCCCAGGGATGTCTACATGTCTCAAACCACTTCAGAAAACATTCCCCAAGTATATATCAGGTTAAACAGTACTGATTAGGTTGAAGGCCAGGGGGTAGCTACCCAAGGTACCAATCTAAAACGGAAGCTAAAATGTCACTCAAATAAGTCTGAAACAGCACACCTCTGAACTTGGTATTCCACAGTCTTTTTACATAAATGGCAAAATATAAATCCCCAAAGTGAAGAACACAGCCATGAATGAAGAGTAATTTAAAATAACTAACATCTATTCTTTCCTTATTAAATAAATACTGAGAAAACATTTAAATACTTTAAAAAAATAAAGAGGCCAATATTTTAGAGGCTGCAAATTATTTTTTGTTTCTGAATTCCATGTAAGTTCAAGTGACCCTAAACTGAAGACATCATGAAAAGAGTCCAAAAGATACGAAGAATAAATATAAGTCCCTCCTTGTTTTCAAAAAGCTTATTCTGGCTGTCCTTAATTTTCATCTGGTTAAATATTAATTATACGTTTTACTTTAGGCAGAGGCCACTATCTCTGAGGATATTTCTTGAACTTACAGATATTTCAATTGGTTGCACTTGGTTCCCCAAATTTTCTCTTCTTTTTACATATTTACATATTTATTTTAAAATACCAAATAAATTCCATTTATCTATGAGGTAAATACTTATTTTTGTACTTGAGTATTTACTTGATGCTTCCTTCTTTCTTGAGACTGCCAAGCCCTTAAGGTATGTTTTATGGATCACAATGAATGTTCTGCCTGCATACAGATGGTAGTTAATAAATAATTATTCAATCAAGAAATAAGCAAGTCACTAAAGACGGTGAACCTTGAAAGAAAGCAAATTTTGCCTTCACAGTTATGATGACATTTCCTTTCATTCTCTCCATTACTTTTCATAATTCATTGTGCACACATTCTTTATAAATATGATAATCCTATTTCTGAGATTCAAACAGTGCGCCTTTGGGTGAATGGAGACTAGAGAGGGGGAGGAGATGAAGGCGCCCATACAGTGAAAATTCACTAGACACAGAGGGTAGGCTTTCAACCACAGGATACATTTTAGAGCTCACATGCCGGTTACTCGTGAAGAAGGAAAAAAAATCAACCACATATATTTAAAAGCATAAGGAAACACAAAGCAAAGTCTTCTTTCAAAGCCATAGGAAGCTTGTTTTCAATTCTGATTCTAAAAGATGAACAGCCAACTCTCCCCTTCATTATAATCCTCATCACTGCCCTTACAATTAGGTCCTAGAATGCACGCTGGCTCTCAGACACAAAATCAAAAGCTTACAGCACAAATCTATTTCCAGACACCCTGCATATATTTTTTGTTCCTCTAGCAAGGGGCAGATTCATTGGGATCTCTCACTCACTCAGCTGACCGTTCTGGGTCAGGATGTGTCCCTGTCCATGTGACTGATACTTTAGCAAGAGCAAGAAAGATGAACTTGTATAATAACAAGAATATTTAGACAGTGAAAATTTCTGAATCAGAGAGGAATATATTTCCTACCAAAAGATATGTAGTCTAAAAAACAGGTTATAACCCAGACTATCCACAGAATCCAGTCTATAATTCTAGTTTCCTTTCAGTGTTGAAACTGATGGTGGGGATGAATAACTTAAACATAATATACTAACAAGAAGAGATATATATTTTGTAGGAACCATTAAAAGAAAATAAATTCAGAGCATAGCAAGTGAATAATACTCTCCAGCAAAAGCATAATATAAAGTCAAAAGTTACAGTCCTCACAGTATTACCTAAACTCACAACTACCTGAAATAAATTTTAAAAAATCAAGTGGTCATATTTATCTGAGGATTCAATATGGTGATACCCATAGGAGGTTGTGAAATGAACACTGCTGTAAGACAAGATGCTTACTGGAACGCCCGAGTGGCTCAGTCGGTTAAGCATCTCTTGGGTTTCAGCTGAGGTCATGATCTTGTTATGCCCAAGTTTTCATTATCATCCCCGAAACCAGAGGCCACCTGGGAGACCGAGTCACCCATGCAAAAGCAAAGGGCTTTATTATTACGGGCTTATAAGCTCGGGCTCACAGACTTCACCAGCGCAGCGGATCCATGTGGAGAGCCCTGAACAAAGGGGGGCAGGGCCTTTATGGGTTTGGGAAGGGGGAGTTACAGGAAATTGTGACACAGGTACAGTGATCAAATCATTATTACACAATATTATTGACAGCAGATTTAACCATTCACATTGCCTAGAGTATTTGTTACTTTTGGTGGGACCCGATCACAACATTCAGAGTGTTAACCAATTACAGAGTGGACCCAGGGCCCAGGACCCTCTGCAGGTGTATAGGGTGTAACTAGCCTTCTAGGCCTGCCCTTAGAAATGTTAAGGGTGTTAGTGGGCCTTTCCTGATTGGGTGTTACAAGGGTGGTCCCTCCTGCCTTGAGCAATGTGTGCCCTTCTATTGTCTAATGATTCTGAGAAACTGACACTTAGGCCTTCAAGGTCAGAGGGAAACTGAAACCTGTCATAGAGTCAGTTTGGTTCAGTCCTGCGTCCTTACAATCTCATGGTTCATGGGTTCAAACCCTACGTGGGGCTCCACACTAACAGGGCAGAGCCTGCTTTAGATTCTCATTCTGCTGCCCCCCCTTCTGCCCCTCTCCCTCTCATGCTGTCTCTCTCTCAAAATAAATGAATAAACTTTATTTTTTTAACTTTTTAAAACTTTAACCTTTATTTTTGAGAGTGAGAGACAGAGTAAGAGCAGGGGAGGGGCAGAGAGAGAGAGAGGCAGACACAGAATCTCAAGCAGGCTGTTTGCTCTGAGCTGTTAGCTCAGAGCCTGATGCGGGGCTGGAACTCATGGACCATGACATCATGACCTGAGCCAGAGTCAGATGCTTTAACTGACTGAGCCACCCAGGCGCCCCTGAATAAACTTTAAAAAAAGACAAGATGCTTATTACTTGATTACATAAAATTAATCTTCATTAAAATATCCCTCTACTTAACAGGAGATCATGTCTTCACTGAATCTCCGATCCAAGCTAAATAGAGGACAACACAATTTTAAGGTATAATTGCAAACCTCGCAACAGATGTAGGGTTTCATGATGTTAACAAAAGTGATATTGACAAATTTCTTAAACCTACAGTGATTTGTGAATAGGATTTTAACTGGTGGAGCAGTTAATGATTGCATAGGTATTCACTGTCAAGGATGATGACAAAGTTCATCATTTCACAAGAAAATGACTTATGTATAAAAAGATTCAGAGAGGCTCTTGGGAACTCAAGAAGTCCTTGAATATTTTTTGAAATATAATGTGCTACTTCCTTTGCTGGGAGAATAAAGTGAAGCATGTTCTTTTACGCCAACAGAAAATGTGCTTACAAAAAATGTGCTTAAGGAAAAATAATTATAACTTAGAGCTCACCTATTCTAGGTATTGGTTTTTAGTTGCCATTTCCATGGACATTTTATAAAATACAATAGGTAAAATGTGCACATTTTATAAGTAATAGAAAATAAAATAGACAATAAACACATATATAAAAGTATAAGAAAATAAAATTTTTAAATATATAAAAGTAAATAAACATGTTTATAATATTACTTTCAGTTTTCAAGGTAATAGTCCAATAACACTTCTTCAGAATTTCTATGACACAGTCATCTCTCTTTTAAGTAGGTTTAATTTAAGAAAACTTCCTGGCACCAATTCTCCTTGGTTATGAAGAATCGCCTATGTAGAGTTCTACTTCCTGCTTCTCTGAAATTTTGTCCCATTGTTTTTCATGGTTTCTTCCTTCTACAATTCACCAGTGTAAAAGTGGGGCTTCTCCAGGTTTCACTGATTTGTAAAAAGGTAATCTATTTTATTGTCCTTTATTTCAAAAGTTTGAAAGTGAAAGAAGCCAAAAATAATTTTCACTGAGTTGTAACTGATTTTTTGGACTCCAGTCTAACTCACTTTGTGTGCTGTTCTCACCCGAGCCAGTCCATTTCCAAATAGTGAACACATAATCTACCTCCACCAATGCTGTCTGTATTCCCAATCTCAAATACTCATCTAGTGGCCCTAACTGAAAATCTTGACAAAAATAAGACTCCTTCCCTTTTCCACTCACTTCAACTTATCAATCAGACACCTTCAAAGTGGTTTCACCTTTTTTTTGGTGTAAGTCCATCTTCTCCATATTTTCAATACTGTTAGGAATAAGACCCTGACACTTTGATTTGGACCTCCTGTGCCAAACTCCTAGCCATCTTCTGTGTCCTCTCATTTTCCTCTCAAGTGTGTCTCACATCTCACCACAGGTAAGACAAGGCTATGTCTTATAGGCGGGCAACCACATCATTTTTCTTAAAATCCTAAAGGAGAGATCGATCTCCTCAAATACATATGGGCAGGGCTATAGTCCTCCTGTGTCCTTCCAGTATAATCCCTCACCATGTCTTACACCACACTTCATGGTAAAGCAGTGACTTGTAACCAGGGATATGGAAATTCCTTCACAATGTAAGATATATGTGCACGGTGAACAACTTTCCTGGGGAGATGATCAAAGAACTCCATGACCACAACACAGTTAACCAGAATAGGAGACCAATAATGCCTCTGAGAACAGGGAGCATGTATTTCCAGCGGAGGCCCCTGTAGTTTGTATAGTCTCTACCCCTCACAGTGGTAGATCATTGTGACCTTGGCCAAGTGAATTAACTTCCTAAGCATATTTCGTCATACTGGAAACCAAAATAATATTTTATCCTAAATTTACTCACTATGAGAATGAACTGAGATGGTTTTTATAATGTCTGATGCAGTCTCAGTCATCGGTAGTTTAGCAATGACGCTAATAAGGCTAATGAAGGAGAAGATAATATACCAAGCTATTTCTCAATGCTATGCTTTTAAGTGGTTCCCTCTGCCTAAAAATCCTTGTTTCCCAATTTAACCAGATAAATTTTCATTATTCTTCAAGGTACATCTCAGACTTTCTCTGCTTCAAAAGCCTTTCCTTCCACACCCCAGACTGAGCCGTGCTCCATATTTTTACCTCTGCATAATTCTCTGAAAGGAAAACACCCATTATACTGAAATGATTCATAAATCTGTTACCACAGTCAGACTGTAAGTTTGTTTATGATCAAGGGTTATATCTCATTACCCCCCGCCCCCGCCACAATGGCTTACAGAGCACTTGGCACATAGTTAGATGGGGTTCAAGGGATTTGAGGCTGATATTGGAAAAAAATATATATAACTTTAAGAGGCAATAACAGACAACCAGCTCTACTGGGAGGCACTTGAGCAGGGTTGCAGGAGAGGGGAACCCCCTCACTGCATAAGACCTTCTGGAGAGAACATCCCCACAAGGGGATCCTGGGCATGGAGGGTTGAAGAGGGCTTACGTGTCTAGGTGATGATGTTCAGCAGCACAGCGAGGACTCTCTGGGTCAGAGAGTTCCGAAGGGAGGGGTGGGGAGGGTAGTAGCCTGGAGGTTTTGGAACTAAAAGGCTCTGTCTTATCAATGGGTAACAGCTGTAAGGCTAAATTTTCCTAAGGTATGCAAAGCAGGCAGATCCTCAGTTTCTTTGGGTTATTTTTAAAATAATTAAATGTGTAAAAATTGGAGTTGGGGCCAACAGGCTTTTGAGCTAATGGGTGTCAGCTTGTGGTGAAGAAATAAACAACCAAGAGCCTAATACACAGAAGCTATCTTTGGTTCATTTATGTAACATTAGTAGGTCCTCAGCAATTGTTGAACTTATATAAAGTTACTAACTACAATTGTGCTGTATACTCATGAGTTCCCAAGGGAACATCGTATTTTAATTGATCCAGAGGTAGAGGGCTTGGCTCTAGTTTTTCGTCTTAAACAGGTCCATTAATCTATTCAGTTTTGGAATTCAAAACATTTGAAAAAGCTCTCTGGGAGGTGAAATAATATGACTTTCCTTTTTATCTCTCCAGCAAGCATAATACCTTGTGTATCATATGTATTCAATAATGATTTGTTATTTAGAATGGATTAAGTAATGAATCCAAATCTTTCAAGGCATATGTGTTTAAAATAATATCTTTATAACAGAAAGCCCTCTTTATGCCTTAAAAATATACATTCTGTAAGAGAAAAGCTCAATTCTTAACCTTTTAGAAATCTTTAATTGTTCATTTACTAAATGAAGGTATATAGGTATTTTTTTAGTTGAAAATATTGAATGAGGGGCGCCTGGGTGGCTCAGCCAGTTAAGCCTCCAACTTCAGCTCAGGTCATGACCTCATGTTCGTGGGTTCGAGCCCCGCGTCGGGCTCTGTGCTGAGCGCTCAGAGCCTGGAGCCTGCTTCCGGTTCTGTGTCTCCTTCTCTCTCTGCCCCTCCCCGTTCATGCTCTGTCTCTCTCTGTCTCAAAAATAAATAAAACACTAAAAAAATTAAAAAATATATTGAATGCAAAACTGCATACATATAAGCTCTACCTAATGTTGGCAACTTGAGGTTATCAGACTTCTTCTTAAAGATTCCTATTCTACCTTTTCAAGTCCGTGAATGATGATGGGGGGGTGGTAGGAGGAGGAGGAGATGGATGGATGGATGATATTTATTTCACATTTACTATGTGCCAGATTTAACGCTTAGCACTTGACCTACAGTATCTCATTGAATTCTCATAGCTCTCTAAGGAAGAGGTCATTATTATCCTATCTTAAATCTGAGGCTTAGAGAGGTTAAGTTACTTAGACAAAACAACAGAGCTAGTAAATTGTATTTGAATGTAGGTTCTCTAACTCAGAGTACATTTGCTCAATCACTAAATGAGCACCCATACATGCTAAGAAAGAAGAATTTCAGCTTGCACAGAATCAGTTCCATAACAGAGAACTGCAAACTTTTTCTATGCTTGTCTTTATACCTGCTAAAAATACTTTTTTATTTTGAAAAGTAATTTCAAACACACTCAAAACACAATAAAAATCTATGTGTAATTGTAATTAAGCTCCAGATCAACATATACTAGAAGAAAACAAAAGACAGCAGCTGGGAATCTCTTACTGAGTCATACTGCACCCACTCACTGTTCAATTAGTGCAATTATGGTTAATGTCAGTCTCTGTTGTACGGATGAAGTATACCATTCTGTCACTCTTCTGGAACCAGCCCTGTAGGATATTATACAAGTTTGGGCACAAAAAATATGGGTAATTGCCATCTACTCTGCAGCAGCACTAAATAATTAAAAGGATTCAAAATATAATAATTTTTAAGAAAAATAAAATATTTTTGTATAAATCTTTTTTGATATTTTATTTCTTGCAGTCACTTGTTTATGTAATCCATGGTTGGCCACCTGTATGATTTCACAATGTTTTTATATCTTCATTCAACATCACCAAAAGGCAAGAAATCCTTACAGTTCTAGAATAAACTCAAGAACTAAAGACTTGGGGCACCTGGGTGGCTCAGTCGGTTAAACCTCTGACTTCGGCTCAGGTCAGATCTCATGTTCGTGGGTTCGAGCCCCGCGTCAGGCTCTGTGCTGACAGCTAGCTCAGAGCCTGGAGCCTGCTTCCAGTTCTGTGTCTCCTTCTCTCTCTGCCCCTCCCCCTCTCATGCTCTGTTTCTCTCTGTATCAAAAATAAATAAAACATTAAAAAATTAAAAAAAAAAGAACTAAAGACTTGAACATACACCACTTAAAGTAACAGGGATAATTAAGTTGACAATGAAAAAAAAGTTTGAAAATTAAGTGAAATGTCTAATATAAGCTTCATACTAAGTAGAATTTAGTGTGTGTGTAAAACATTAAAAAAAAAAAAGTAGTGTATGTGTGTGCCTCAAGGGCAGTCTGAAAACCCACCATTATAAGATATAAAACCCAGGTACTTAACTATTAGATAGAATAAGTAATTAACTTCAGACATTTCAAGTCCTGACAGTAGAGCAAACATTCTAAATTTTGTGCAACTCATGCAAACATTTGCTGTTTACATATTTAGAGAGTGTTAGGCTCATAAATTAAACTGAAGCATAAGCCAACACTTTGTAACAAACCACTGGGAGTTATACACAGAACCAGAAGAATAAGATACAGATTTAGGAAGAGTCTTCCTTATTGTGTTTTTCCAGTTCTTAGGGAATCCCCCAAAGTAAGACAGTAGGGCAAATTCTATTGGACATGTTTGTTCAGTAGAGTGGCTATGAGAATAATAGATTGGTAGCTCCTGGACACATTTATTTCCAGAAGTCTCTTCTTGGTTTGCATAATGTTCTGGTAATTTAAAAATTAGTTGCCAATATTTACAAAAATAAAAATAAATATATGCAATTCCAGTGTTTTTTGAAAAATCCAATGAGCACTCAGCATGCAGTCCCTCAAGGCAATGATGCTTTAAACTTGAATGACTTTTCTCACTTTATAAGAATCACGTGCTTTTCTGAGGCCAGAGGCCTTTGTGTCATCCATGATGGGGCATAAGTTCTATAGAAGTCATCAAGCTTTCTGCATAACCCTGGTAGAAACAGAAATTAGAGTTTGAAAGCTTTGGGCCAATGGATGAAGAGAATAAGGAAAACTTGACCACTCCACCCAAATCTGAGCATAAATTCCCTTAACAGAGATGGAGGATTGGATTGATACTTTTGTTTCACTAGAGTTCAGCATAGCAGATAGCATGTCAACTGAAATCTGTTGAACAGTGGTTTGTCCAATGGTCTTTAGTAAATGGTAGGCTGAACTGGGAATAAAATCTTATGAGATTCAAACATTGCAATTGGATTTCGAGTTTTACATAATCCCAAATAAATTGTTGAATTAACATCTTACCAAGTTAATTGGCTCGTGATTAAATGAATCGCAGGAACCCCACTGTTTGATATGTCAGATTTAGAACATTAGTGATAATCCATATGAATGATTTGCACAAAAGTATTTATGAACTAAAAAATATTTCCCATGCTTCTATTAAAATTAAACAACAATAATAAAAAGAAAACAAAAAATTCCCCAAAGTCAATAGGATGACTCTGTAAAATGAAGAATGTATTAGGGAAATGATTTTCTTAAGAATTACATTATTTTGGGGCTCTTGGGTGGCTCAGTAAGTTGAGTGTCCAACTTCTGCTCAGATCATGATCTCACAGTTTGTGGGTTCAAGACCCGCATTGGGCTTTGTGCTAAGAGCTCATAGCGTGGAGTCTGCTTCAGATTCTAAGTCTTTCTCTCTCTTTCAAAAATAAATAACATTAAAAAAGTAAAAAAAGAATTACCTTATTTCTAATATGTACAAAAGATCGTATTTTTTGTAACATGTAAATGTATTTTCTGTATAAACTCTGAATTTTAATTGTCCACTGCTTTATCCTACTAAACAGTAAAATCCTGAAGAAACAGAAAAAAATATATCTCCATGTCTTACATTTAGACTTACAAAAAAACAACTGCTTCAGATAGGGAGAAAAAAAACCACAAAAAACCAAAAAACAACCCTGGTTTTTGGGGGTTTTTTTTGAAGGACTAAAATATGTGTGCCAGGTTTGATTCACACATACCAGGAAAATACATCAAAATACTTGAATAATGAGAAAATTGCATTATGTTGCTCATGAAGTATACTCACGAAACTTACTCTCTAAGAAAAGTACTAATTCTGACAAACATGCATTCCAGGGCATGCTAACACACACACTATTCCTCATCTCTATTAAGCTTTTTATATTCTGCTTACCTAATACCAAAATATCAAATTTAAAAAGGAATTAAGATGAGATGCAAATTTCTGTTTTGACTGATGCCAGTAAGACAGTTGGGAATGCTTTACTGGTTATTTTTATAATTTGTTTTCTCTTATTAGGTATCCTGTAAAAGGAATCAAAGAGCAAACGGCTCCTTTGGAAGGAATGAGTTGTCTATCTTACCAGAGAAAGTGAAGTTCTCTGAATGACCACTGACTTCATTTATTCAACAAGTGCTTTTTTGAAGGTCTGTTATTTTAGGTTTAGCCTAAAATGCTAGACATGAAAAATACAGTTATAAACAGAATGCTGCAGAATTTGTTCTAGCACTAATTAGATCAGTGAGCTATATCACTTTTGAAAATCCTTTTGAACCCTGAGATAAAATACTAAGTGTGTTGCATATATATCAAAGAAACTACTCTTGGTAACTAAAGTTATTTCCAACCTGACACATGCCAAAAATATTGTAGTCATTATTAATTATTTCATCTGTAATTAATTTTTTATGTATTATAAGGGAAAGAAGACAATTTAGAGTCAATAAAAACTTAAACACTGACTCTAATCCATGGCGTTGGATGTTGTAAGATAACCTTACAGATAGAACCCTTGACCCTGTTAGAATCTCGATACTAAATGATGTAGGAAGCATCAAGAAAGAATATTACCCTTCCCTTTCTCTACATTTATAGTACTTCATGCTCCGAGTAAAGGCAAAACTCTTGGAATAGGATCTGCCAAACAGTAAGTGCTATTTAATTGTTCAATGCTGCTGCTGTTTTGTTATTACTATTGTCATAGGCTGTCTGGGTCAAAAAACAGAATCAAAGATAATGAAAAAATATATTATCAATTGTAAACCAAGGAAAAATATATAATACAATTTTAAGGAGTACATTCTTGAAGAGTTGACTACCATTATTTGAAAAAAAAAATAGCAACTATATATAAGAAACTTCCAGACTAGCTGACATAGTCACCAATATTCATATGCTACATCCACAAATAGGGATAAATACATATATATATATATATATATATATACAAGAAATGGAAAGAAATATGCCTCTCTCCTCATAGTAACTTTGACCAGTGTGATTTTATTGAAGGACATTCCACTGTCTCAGGTTTCTTATCTAAACCAAATAAATTTGCAAAATTATTAAAATGGAGACAAATCATAAAATAAACATTCAGCCTCATTTATCACTTTCAGGATATTCTCCCATGCTTTTTTGATTAATACTTTTATTAGAAGCGTTCAATATAGATAATGCAAAATTAAATGGATTTTGCCAGAATACATTACAGCCATTAAAATAAATCAGACTATTAAATAGAGGGAAAAAGTAAAATCTGAAAAAGAAATATAATTCCATATAACTTATGACAGAGTCGATTAATCATGTAACTACAATTTTAGACTTTAGACTTTTCCTATAGAAAGAAAGGAATGGAGGTCCATTTAATACTTGATCATTATTGTCATATTCTGTGAAGAAAAGACCATGAACCAAGGACTGATCTATATTGGAGACAAAGACAAAATTTTCTTTGTTTTTTTTGACTTCCCTAGACTCAACTACCCTCTGCAGCACTTGCCAGAGACAATATGAAACATGACATAGTTCAGTAAGTAAGAACCAACCAAATTTCAATGCTTTCTAAACTGTTTGAAGTTATCATTTGAGAAAAGCTCTTCTCTTTTGTCATTGTCTTCATTTTCACCTTTTGCTTCTGAAAACTTTTCTCCAGTGTTCCATTTCACAAAACTGCCTTCAATTTCCAATTACCTTAATAACAAGATAGAACATTTACTTGACTTTAATTATTGAACTTCACGAGTTTTTTGGCCTTTAAGATTTCCCCTTAAATAATAAAAAGGATGACAAGATGAACACTTTTCTACAAGTACAATAGTGGATCTGATATGAATTCACAGAATTATGATTAAATTCATTTTTATCAAATACCAAATGTCTGCTATGAGGCCTTTTTAATATTGTCTGTGTTTTATGCCATTTCTGAAATTTATTATTTATTGATTTAATAGATTTTTACATGTCAGTTATAGTTTGCTGAATTTAAGGGATGAGTGAAAAACTTTGCTATTGCTTGATGACAAGCTTCATCAATCAAAAAGTCCTACTTGTGAGTAGTGATTAGAGCCTATTAGCTTTTGAGTGGGACATGGAAAGCAAAAACCACATTATTGCTCTCACGGAATTTGTAGGATAGTTGGAAAGATAAGACAAACACATAAGAGGTGCTTAAAAATATGAAAATATTCTTAGACTTCTGATACAGTAGGAATTAAACAATAAAAAGAGGAAGAAATACGAGGAAGAGGAGTTTGATGAAGAAGGAGGAGGCTGTTAGGGCAGATTCAAGATAAACCTTGATCTGTGGAACAAATAGAGAAGGTAGGAAGACTTCTTTGAGTAGGAAGCAGTATGTGCAATGAGTCAGGAATAGAACAGACTAAATGGAAATAACAGGTGTATGTGCGTGTGTGTGTGTGTGTGTGTGTGTGTGTGAATGTTCTATTAAATAGATGTAACCTGCCTTTTACTGTAAATTATGCCATGCAGACATAGCTGTCTGTGAAGCATCATATTATAATGCCTGCAGAGATGGGCATTATTTTTAAAAATCTGAATTCACAACATGACTGTCACTTACTGTATATATTAAGTTGGGCAA
Source organism: Suricata suricatta (assembly GCF_006229205.1). Taxonomy (NCBI): domain Eukaryota; kingdom Metazoa; phylum Chordata; class Mammalia; order Carnivora; family Herpestidae; genus Suricata; species Suricata suricatta. The sequence continues at coordinate 43,634,797 of NC_043711.1, forward strand.
GTGACAAATCCTTTAAGATTTAGCCCCCTTCAATCCTTGAAGAATCTGTAGCTCTCTCCATGTCCCACCTTCCATTTATTGTAAAGTTTTTAGTGACTTGAATATGTTCATGGATGGGATTATCAATGCATTACTCTCTCGAAGGTCTTCCTTCCTGGGTGCCAACACCTTCAATGAGCCTGTGCTCTACACTTCTGCACCTACTCCCATGATTATACCATTAGTCTTTTCATTAACAATAAATGTATCCCTTCTGTAATCTCTGTGCTCTCCAAAACCCTCCTCCTTTTCATTTCATTCCCTCTACTTTCTGACTCCAAAAACCCTTCCTTCTCACTGTGACTTCCAATGTGTTGACCTTTTCACCTTTTCACTTTCTATTACCTCTATTATGTCCTCAGTTCTGTTCTTACCCAGCTCAAATTACATGGTCAATCACTGGAATCACTCCCTTGCAAATACTCTCAACTTGGTCTCTCTCCTTCTATCATCTTGCCTGCAAAATATTAAATTTGGTTAAATCCAAGCTTGTGCCGACTCAGGGCCTATATCCAAGCAGCTGAATACTTCTAGAAAAAAAAAAAAGGCAGCCATGCTGACAGGTTTTGCTTTAAATTCTTGACAGAAATCTCATGTGAGCTCTTAGTGCTTGCCTAGCAATCTTAGTACATTTCCCTAGTCAATTCGCTTTCTCATTCTACATGGGTCTTATTAGAAACTTTTACTATCTCCTCACACTATCAGTATCTTCCACCCATCTGCTTCTCTCAGCTACAAGCATTGCTTAAACTTTTTCATAAGAAAATATAAAATTAGAGGTATCTGGCTGGCTAAGGCAGTAGAGCATGTGACTCTTGCCTTTAGGGTTCTAAGTTCAAGTCCCATGTTAGATGGAGAGACTACTTAAAAATAAAGTAATCTTAAAAAAAAAGAAATACAACATTATATAATAATTACAGGGTCTCTCCATCAGGAAGAGTTAATAATTATAAAGATCTATGCGCCGAATTTGGGAGCACCCAAATACATAAAACAATTAATCACAAATAAAATCAATCTTATTGAATAGAGTGTGCTAATTGCAGGGGATTTTAATACTCCACTTACAGCAATGGACAGATCAATTAGACAGAATATAACTAAAGAAACAATAGACCTGAATGACACACTGCAGCAGATGAATTTGACAGATATATGTAGAACTCTGCATCCTGATGCTAGGGAATTCACTTTCTTCTCGAGTGCATATGGCACATTCTCTAAGACAGATCACATACTGGGGCATAAAGCAGCCCTCCATAAATATACACAAACAGATCATACCATGCACACTGTCAGATCACAGTGCTATGAAACTTGAAATCAATCACAGGGAAAAGTCTGAAAAACCTCCAAAAACATGGAGGTTAAAGACCACCCTACTAAAGAAAGATTGGGCCAAACAGGCAATTAGAGAAGAAATTAAAAAATACAAGGAAACAAGTGAAAATGAAAATAAAATCCAAAATCTCTGGGATGCATTACAGGAAGTCCTAAGAGGAACATATATTAAATCCAGGTCTTTTTCAAGAAACTAGAAAAAGTGCAAACTCAAAATCTAACAGAGCACCTAAAGGAAAAAGAAGGGGAGCAGCAAGAGCACCCCAAACCCAGCAGAAGAAAAGCAATAATAAAGATCAGGGCAGAAATTAACAATACAGAATCCAAAAAGGAAAAACATCCAAAACAGTTGAACAGATCAGTGAAACCAAGAGTTGGTTTTTTGATAAAAATAAACAAAATTGATAAGCCTCTAGCCAGGCTCCCCAGAAAAAAAAAAAAAAGAGAGAACACCCAAATAGACAAAATTATGACTGAAAATGGATCTATTACAACCAATCCCTCAGAAATACAAGCAATCATCAGGGAATACTATGAAAAATTATATGCCAACAAACTGGACAACCTAGAAGAAATGGACAAATTCCTAAACACACATGCATCTCCAAAATTCAAACAGGAAGAGACAGAAAATCTGAACAGACCCATAGTCAGTGAAGAAATTGAAACAGTTATCAAAAATCTTCCAACAAATAAGAGCTGGGGGCTAGATGGCTTCCCTGGGAATTCTATCAGAGATTTAAATCAAAGTTAATATCCATTATTCTCAAGCTATTCCAAAAATTAGAAATAGAAGGAAAACTTCCAGATTCAATCTACGAAGCCAGCATCACTTTGATTCCCAAACAGACAGAGACCCAACAAAAAAGAGAACTACAGGCCAATATACTTGATGAATACAGATGTAAAACTACTCAACAAGATACTGCAAAAAGAATTCAACAGCATATAAAAAGAATTATCCACCATGATCAAGTAGGATTCATTACTGGGTTACAAGGCTGGTTCAATATTCGCAAATCTATCAATGTGATGCATCACGTTAACAAAAGAGAAGATAAAAACCATATGATCCTGTTAACAGATGCAGAAAAAGCATTAGACAAAATACAGCATTGTTTCTTAATAAAAACCCTTGAGAAAGTCAGGATAGAAGAAACTTAAAATTCACAAAAGCCATTTATGAAAAGTTCACAGCTAATATCATTCTCAGTGGGGAAAAACTGAGAACTTTCCCCCTGAGATCAGGAACATGACAGGGGTGTCTACTCTCACCACTGTTGTTTAACATAGTGCTGGAACTCCTAGCATCAGCAATCAGACAACAAAAGGAAATAAAAGGCATCAGAATTGGCAAAGATGAAGTCAAACGTTCATTTTTCGCAGATGACATGATACTCCACATGGAAAACCTGACAGACTCAACCAGAAGCCTACTAGAAATGATCCATGAATTCAACAAAGTCCCAGAGTACAAAATCAATGTACAGAAATCGGTTGCATTTTTATACACCAATAATGAAGCAATAGAAAGAGAAATCAAGAAGCTGATACCATTCACAACTGCATGAAAAACCATAAAATATCTAGAAATAAACCTAATGAAAGATCTAAAAGATCTGTATTATGAAAACTATAGAAAACTTATGAAGGGAATTGAAGACACAAAGAAATGGATCCCTGCTCATGGACTGAAAGAATAAACATTGTTAAAATGTCATTATTACCCAAAGCATCTACACATTCAATGCAATCGGAATCAAAATTGCACTAGCATTCTTTGCAAAGGTACAATAAACTATCCTAAAATTTGTGTGGAACCACAAAGACCCCGAATAGCCAAAGTAATATTGAAGAAGAAAACCAAAATGGGAGGCATCACAATCCCAGACTTTAGCCTCTACTACAAAGCTGTGATCATCAAGATAGTATGGTATTGGCACAAAAACAGACACATAGACCAATGGAGTAGAATAGAGAACACAGAATTGGACCCACAAATGTATGGCCAGTTAATCTTTGACAAAGCAGGAAAGAGTATCCAATGGAAAAAAGACAGCCTCTTTAACAGGTGGTGCTGGGAGAACTGCACAGCAACAAACAGAAGAATGAAACTAGACCACTTTCTTACACCATACACAAAAATCAACTCAAAATGGCTGAAGGACCTGAATGTGAGACAGGAAACCATCAAAACGCTAGAGGGGAAAGCAGGAAACAACCTCCTTGACTTCAACCACAGCAATTTCCTACTCAACACATCCCCAAAGGCAAGGAAATCAAGAGCAAAAATGAACTATTGGGACCTCATCAAGATAAAAAGCTTCTGCACTGCAAAGGAAACAATTAAGAAAACGAATAGGCAACTGACAGAATGGGAAAAGCTGGTTGCAAATGACATATTTGATAAAGGCTCATAAACAAAATCTACAAGGAACTCACCAAACCCCACACCCAGAAAACAAATAATCCAGTGAAGAAATGGGCAGAAGACATGAACAGACACTTCTCCAAAGAGGACATCCAGATGGCCAACAGACACATGAAACAATCCTTAGTGTCACTCATCATCAGAGAAATACAAATCAAAACCACACTGAGATACCACCTCACACCAGTCAGAGTGGCTAAAATAAACAAAACAGGACAGTATAGATGCTGGTGAGGGTGTGGAGAAACAGGCACCCTCCTACACTGTTGGTGGGAATGTAAACTGGTGCAGCCACTCTGGAAAACAGTGTGGAGGCTCCTCAAAAAATTAATAGAACTCCCTTATGACTGAACAATAGCACTGCTAGGGATTTACCCAAGGGATACAGAAGTACTGATGCCTAGGGGCACATGTACCCCAATGTTCAGAGCAGCACTTTCAACAATAGCCAAATCATAGAAAGAGCCTAAATGTCCATCAACTGAGGAATGGATCAAGAAAATGTGGTTTATATATACAATGGAATACTACATGGCAATGAGAAAGAATTAAATTTGGCCATTAGTGGCAACGTGGATGGACCTCAAGGGTGTCATGCTAAGAGAAATAACTCAGGCAGAGAAGGACAGAGATCATATGTTTTCCTCCTAAGTGTAATAGAAGAAATTTAACAGAGGACCATGGGGGAGGGGGAGGGGGCGAGGCAAATCATGAGAGACTCTAGAATACTGAAAACAAACTGAGGGTTGAAGTGGGAGTGGGAGAGGGGAAAGGGGGTGATGGACATGGAGAAGGGCAATTGTGGGGATGAGCACTGGGTGTTTTATCGAAACCAACTTGATAATAAACTATAAAAATATAAAAATAAAAACAAAAGAAATACAGGATTATAGCAATACTTCTATGCACTTCTACTATGCAGTCTACCAACTACCTTGGATCTGTATCCATATATTCAGCCTTGTCCTTCTCTTGTGTCACAGAAAGGCCAACCTTTCACCTGCTCTCTGGATTCTGGCTCTCCTTCCCACAAGAAGACCTGACTCCTGAAATCTTCCTCTCTCTAGCCTGCAACATCAAATTTTGCCTGTAACACGGGAAGTCAACAAACTATGGCCCAGGGGGCTAAGTCTGGCTGGATGAATACGAATGGTTCCAACATGTTTAAATGTTTGGGAAAATTAAGAACCCCAAAGAATAATATTCTATGGCACTTAAAATAATCTGAAATTCAAAGACTGGTGTCGATTAAGGACATTTTACAGAATACAACCTTGTTCATTTATTTACATGTAATCTGTGGTGGTTTTCACATTACAACAGAAAGCTGATAATTGCACGTAAAGCTGGTAAAGCTAAAAATACTTTCTATCTAGCCCTTTACAGGAAAAGTCTTCTGACCTTGCTTCTACAAAATTGTTCTCAATAATATTTCAACATGCTGCTATCACTTACATGTTAAATACAACGACCAGTCCTTGATTCCATGTCTCCCTCCAGCTAGAACACCAGGCCAACGCTCTCCTTTGCAGGAAAAATTCTCAAAATGATTATCAGTATCTATAGCTTTCAGCTCCACATCTCTGGCCTGCTTTGATCTCACTCCAGTAGGCTGCTGTGCGTGCAGCTATACTGACAGGGCTTTTACACTGAAGGTGGGGCGCTGCGTGGCTCCTTCATTTTACTCCTACTCTACCTTTCAGTAGCATTTGACGTCGACCACTCTCTTTTCTACCAGCGTGTGGGTCCCACGCTCTCTTGGTTAGTTTCCTCATCTGGGTGAATCTCCTTTGATCCTTTGCTGGATATTCTCATTTTCCCAACATCTAAAAACTAGAGAGCTCACTGGCTTAGTCTTTTGTTCCTCTGCCTGCTAGGTGACCTCATCCAGTTTTAAGTGACAGTAATAAACTGATATCTTTAAATTTCTAAGTTTATCTCTGACCTTTCCCTTCAACTTCAGAATCATGTACACAAAAGGCTCCTTGACATATCAAAGCTTATATGCCTTAAAACATACTTTTGAATTTCCCCCAAAGCTGCCGCTTCTTCTGTCTTCCACATCTCAGTAATCGGCAACCAGCCAAAATCTTTGTTGTCATCTTTGATTTCATTCTACCTGTCCTATTCCATCTCATTGATTCTTTGATTTTTCTTTACTCTAAGATTCAAAGACTACTAGCTCTACCTTTAAAGTAAACCTAAAATTCAAATACTTTTCACTGCCTCCAGTCCAAACCACTGTCTTAGGTCTTGACGATAGTAATAGCCTCTTGTTTGATGTCTCTACCTGCATGCAAATGATCCTTTTCTTTCTTGTCTTTTTTTTTTAAGTTTATTTATTTATTTTGAGAGAGAGAGAGAGAGAGAGAGAGAGAGAGAAGGAGGGAGGGAGCAGATGAGCTGGGGAGGGGTAGAGAGAGAGGAAGAAAGAATCTCAAGTGCTGGAGGTACAGAGCCCCACTTGGGGGTGGGGGTGGGGCTCAAACTCAAGAACCCTGAGATCATGACCTGGGCAGAACCCAAGAGTCCAATGCTCAACCCACCTAGGGGACCCTTAAAGATCCTTTTGAAATGAGTATCAAATCATGCAACTTCCCTTTAAATGGCTCCCAACTGCAGAAGGATTGAAAGCAAAACATTTAACCATGGTCTGTGTGGACCCAGGTTATTTTTCCTGTTTCTTCTCCAAATCCATCTCATTCCACGCCCACTTCTTTCCCTAGGCTTCATCACACAGGCCTGATTCTGCTGCTCACAACCACTAAGCTCAGTTCCTGCTGCTGATCCCTCTGTTTAACTGTTTCTTCTCCCAGCTCACTACATGCCCTTAGCTAACCTTTAGATTTCAGATCAATTATCTCCTGCCCCAAAAGACTTTCCCAGACACCTTAGCAATCCCCGTCCTCTGTCTCCTCTGCCTACCTTTATCTTTCCTGCTCATTTCCTTCACAGTCCTTCTCTCCATTAGATATTGCACTACTATGTATTTTTATTACCCTACTAGAATATTAATTTCATAAGAGCAGGTCCCCTACTCTGCCTTAATTGCTATTGTTATCCTAGAGTCTGGAGGAGTTGCCACTCATAACCATCTGTCAATTTACCATATGAATTAATAAACACATCAATGAAAAAAAATCCTCGTAAAATGTTCATAATGTCTGGCAAAATAAAATGCTAAGTAAATGGGGGCTGTTGATAAAAATAATATGAAAATTTATATGAAAATAAATACAAATTAAAATAATAAAAATTAAAATATAAAAATAAACAATACTGTTTTAAAGACAACAAAGTGGAAGAGTGGTATGCAAAGCATTGTAAACACTGTAGAATAAATCTATACGACAACATAGAATAAACCTATACAAAGACTTAAATTTCAGACAGCCATTTCTAATGGGTTTGAGTGCTGACAATATTTTATTCTCTGATGAAGTATTATATCTTTATTCAGAATTCTCAAGCGTGTGCGCACCCGCACGTGTGCGTGCGCGCACATACACACACAATATGGTGGGATGTTCTACAGAAGGCAGCATTGGTAGCTATGAAGAAAGAGAACTGAACTTTCTTTTTGTTTTCTTTCTTTCTTTTTTTTTTTATTCTCAAGTCAGTTAACTTACAATGTAGTCTTAGGTTCAGAAGTAGAACCCAGTGATTCATCACTTACATATGACACCCAGTGTTCATCCCCGCAAGTTCCCTCCTTAATGCCCATCGCTCATTTACCCTACTCCTACCCTCCATCAGACCTCAGTTTATTCTCTGTATTTGAGTCTCTTGTTTGCCTCCCTCTCGGTTTTTCGCTTATTTTTCCTTCCCTTCCCCTATGATCATGAACTTTTCTTTTTCTTGAGGGAAGGGAATGAAGCTGCTGCTCTTCCATGCCTCTTTGGGCTTAAGTTTTGATTGTGTTAAGTCTGGTCTCTTCCAAGCTCTGAATCGAACATTAAATTAAGTACTGCACAGGCAGTGTGACTAATATTCTCTTCTCATTCTTTTAGACCTCTGACTGTGCCCTGAGTAACAGCCTTTACATAGCTGACTTTGATCTCTTTTTCTTGGTTCAGGTGGTATATGGGATATTTTCAACAAGATTTAAGTGCGTGGTTGCAAGGGATGAATTTATATTCAAATTGCATAAGCTTCTCATTTGAAAAAAGATAGCTGAAAAAATAGTTGTGTGTGAGCACTGAACATCTACTTTCCTTTGAAATGATAAAGTTTTTGCAATTTGATGAAATTTATTTTGTTTGTTTCACTTCAGTGCAATTCATTAAACAGGGCTGAATGTCTATAATGTTGAAAGCAATGTTTTGGGCACTTTAGAGGATACCAAATGAACCAGGTGTGGAAAATGGGTTCTATCTCCTGGGCCACTCCAGTTGAATGACTATAGTTGCCTGAGGGGCTATCTTGAGAAGGATTATGAAACTGTGATTGGAATTATGGGAAAGTGATATGATCCATGAATGGTATCTGACTAAATTGGCAAAAGGGGAATCGCTGGACAAATATTGAGGGTTTGCTATGTTAGAATTTGATAGTTATTGCTTTTAGATAGTTATAGTCCACTAAGCAAGAGAAGATTAATCCACATGGTTATAGGGCAGGGAACCATATTAATGGTTTAGTGCAAAAAATTGACTGTTTTTTGTTTTTTTACTGTAAAAGACTTAGCAGCAGAAAGCAGTACGTGGACTTTTTCTTTTTCTCTGTTCATCAGAAAGATAACTCGTTTCCACTACCTTTGTGAATGTGGGAATCCTTGGTCCCTGGGGCAAAATTCTCATTTGTTGGTTACTCTAAGAAACCAGGCCCTTACCTAGCACATTCAAGCATGAATCCAAGAAGGATATAGGAATGGAGACTGATAATTGAGAGGAAAAATATATGGATCAAATACTTGTATTTCTCTTCCTTCGGACATGTAATGAAGAAGAGATTTTGCAAAGGCCAGTATCTTCCGCAGGCCCTTAAAAATTCCTGTCGTGGTATACAGAATCCCAAAGCAGTTGTGAATAAGGAAGGTGTAGAACCATGGACTATGACTCACATGGAACATTGCATTGTAAGTGGTCAATGGTGGGGTGCCTGCGTGGCTCAGTCTGTTGAGCACCCAACTCTTGATTTCAGCTCAGGTCATGATCCCAGGGTCATGGGATCGAGTCCCGTATAAAGTACCACACTGAGTGTGAAGTCTGCTTAAGATTCTTTCTCCCTCCCCTTCTCTACCCCACTCATGCTCGCTCTCTCTCTCTCTCTTTAAAAATTAAAAAGGAATCATATATATTAAAATAATAATTAAAAAATATAAAGAAAGTGGTCAATGGTACCTGCGAACTAAACAAAATCTCATTTTGAGTAATAAAGCTGTGTGGCATATTTTACACTTTAAATATAATATAGGGGAATAATATCATCAAAATAGGAACATAAAATTAAGTACTAAAGGGACTCAAGAAAAGCAGAACTATTTTAGTCTAATTTTGTGCAGAATTTTATGTTGAAAGAATAGCTAGAGCAGGTTATGTTGCAATGACTCATTTCGTATAAAGATATTTTCACAGCCTTGTCATAGGACACATTTAAGGAATCCTAAAACCCTTTACAGACTAGATGAAGAACTTGGGAAAAACTACTTCTATTTAGGTTTTGGAGTCCTAGTTATTCCAAGTATAGACTAACGGTGATAAGACTCTGACCCTATACTACCACCCTTGCCTCTGATATGAGGTCACAGTAAGATTAAGAGAAAATTCCTGGAATGGAACACCCAAGTACACTGCATCAGGAATTGTTTTTTCTCTTAACCATGATAGTACTTGGCAACAAGCCATGGTTGGTTCGAATCTGGAAACAACTCTATAATTTTTACGTCTATCTAGGGAGCCATCTGACTGTCATCCTTGTGTTTTCAGTTCCAGTCTTCAGATATTTTCTATTTCTCATACTTAGGAATATACCATGTTTTAATCTCTGTTTCTAACCTATTTTGACGTGTGAGGATTTTATACCTTAGTTACTTTTCTTGATTATTTTTTGGACCCTATTAACACAACATTCTTCATTATTCGGTTCCAATATGCCTCCGCATAAACTAGATCAACTAAATACCTTCTCATATTGTCTCAAAGGACTTGGTTCTGTATCAAATACTTCTTCATCGGTCCACCAAATAATGTGATTATTTAGGTTTTATGAAATGCAAGCTTCTATGCTAGATGTGTTATCTCAGGTAGTTCAGCAACAAGAGGCTGGTAGTATTTCCTGAGATGCCAGGACCTTAATAAATCACATGGTTCCTTATAAGAAGGTATATTTCAGCTGCAGAGGAGAAGACATGTATTTTTTTTTTTACCTTTTCATGGAACAAGTTGTTCACAGAGGACTAAATTTAGAGCATCAGATGATGTTGGAATAAAGAATGGAGTCAATGAATCTGGGAATAATATTTAAAATCAAATAAGTGAAGCTGACTTTCTAATCTACTCAGTAAATGATGTTCAATGGAGAACAAAGAGGTCATTTTGTTGTAGATGTGTGTGTTCAGCTGTGTGTACATTTGGTATAGAGTAGTAAACTTGATGCCGACTCTTGCAGAGAGTTTTAAATACTGTCTTTGGATTAAGTTGGGCAAAAAATGAATTGATATCCCGGAGGCAGAAGTTACTGACTGTGTGATCTCATCTGTATTATTCAATCATTCTGTGATGCAGATCTTCTGCCTACCTAATGGAGATGTTAGGGTCCACACCTCATTCAAAGACTATCAGGAGTTAAATAAACTACTACTTGTAAAATGACTATGAGAATGGCAGTTCCATAAAAAGCTGTACAATACACTACAGTTCCTGCTTTGATATCATCCATATAGTATTAGGAATAGCAGAAGTTTTAGAAGCAGTGCCTGTATTATGAAATAGTAGTATTGTAGGTAATAATCAGCCTTGTTATGAGTTTATAAATGTTAGAAAAAAATGTAGGCTGTGTGGCCTTTTTCTTCTTTAAGATTAAACTCCTTCTCAGGAGAAATGGTAATTTTATTAGTATATTACTTATGAAAGCATTCATTGATATAATATTACTGGAAAATAAACTGGAATAATTAAAGTTAAAGTATACAGATTCCTATCCCAAAAGACAAGACTCATTTTGGGAAATCTCTTTCTATAAGTACCAGAACATAAATATATATGATTACATGAATAATATAATTATATGCAGTTTTTTGGTGCTAATGTGGATTGACCTTGGCAAGAGGCAGACCAGGAATAGAGGTGGGAAAGGTTGGTCACTGATCTAACTTTTCAAAATTAGGTTTATACAAAATTTTTATTAAATTTATAATTTACTGCAGTTGTAAGAGAAATTGCAAATTTCAGGAGTTCCTGTGTTTATTTGTAGAAAGCACAAGTACTTTATAAAGTCTATATATCTTCTATAGACCTTACTTTGTTTAGGGAACATTTAAGAGAGTGAAAAATGGAAGACTTGAAGAAAAAAATGGTGGAAATGGGGCAAATCCTTGGCTCTAGAACATGCAAAAGTTCTAAGTATATACTTTAGTTTCAAGCATATATATGATCAAGTAGGGCAGGAGGATGGTGAGTTATGTTAAAAAGCCCATAGATATGGAACGAACAGGGAACAAAAGAAAGTATTTGAACTAGCAAAACACCAGACCTGTACATGTCCTACTTGAACCCAATTAAACATTATCCCAAAGGGATTGCTGAAGTGTCTAATGTGGAAAGTCAATTCAGAAAGCCATGAAGTCATTCCTCCAAGAAAATTCCATTTTTAGATTGTAATTGTCTTCCCTCTCATAGTTTCTTAACTCAGTAAATCTTAATTTTTGTTCTGGAAATTGTACTGTGGTAAAACACAAAGTTTTCTACTTTTGTTTGTTTTTGAATTCTATGATCCTATTAAAAACTCTAATTATTTATTTTTAGATGACATATAATTGGCATACATGTTATATTAGCTTCAGGTATACAACATAATGATTTGATAATTCTTTATATCACACAAGGCTCACCACTACAATTTTTGTTCCATCTGTCACCAAAGTTATTATATTATCAACTGTAATCAATTAATGTACTTTTCTTCCATGATTTAGTTTATAACTGGAAATCTGTACTCTTAATCTCTTTCACCCTAAACCTTAAGATCTGAAACCATATTAACTCCTAAAAGAAAATATAAGCAGTAACCTCTTGTACATTGGCCTGGGCAACTTTTATTGTATGTGTCTTCTCAGTCCTGGAGAACAAAAGCAAAAGCAAATGACTGAGATTATATCAAACTAAAAAGCATTTTGCACAGCAAAGGAAACCACAAACAAAATGAAAAAACAACTGACTGAATGAAAGATGATATTTGTAAATGATACGCAGGATAAGGGGTTCATATTAAAAATATATAAAAAGCTCATAACAACACCAAAAAGTAATCCAATTAAAAATGGACAGAGAATAAAAGACATTTTTCCAAAGAAGACATACAAAGGGCCAACAGACACATGAAAAATGCTCAATATCACTAATCATCAAGGAAACGAACATCAAAATCATAATGAGATATAACCTCACACCAGCCAGAATTGCTAATTCAAAAAGAGAAGACAAAATCAATGTTGGCAAGAATGTGTAGAAAACAGAGTCCTCATGTTATTATTGGTGGGAATATAAATTGGTGCAACCTCTATGGAAAACAGTATGGAAGTTCCTGAAAAAGTTAAAAATAGAAATACCACGCAATCCAGTAATTCTACTGCTGAGTGTTCACCCAAAGAAAATGAAAAGAGTAATTCAAAAAGATACATGCAGCCCTATGTTTATTTCAGCATTATTAACAATAGCCAGGATATGGAAGCCACTAAGGTGCCCCTCAATAAATAAATGGGTAAAGAAGATGTCTCATACACACACACACACACACACACACACACACACACACACCAGAACATTACTCATCCATAAAAAATAAAATCTTGACAAGGTTTTAGGCAGCCACCAGTAATTTGAATAATATAAGTTGTTACTATTGTAGAAAGTTACATATGAGCAGTTCGAAATATTTTAGTCTGATTATATTCACTTTAATTTGGTAGTTACATACATTGTTCAGAAAATTATGAAGATAGTTACTAATAACTCTTTCTATTGTTGCTTTATGTTTTTTTTTACTTCATAAAGTAAACATGAGGAATTCTATGATTTTTATCAAGTTTGGGGAGACATTTTGCTGACCCATGATACCCAAAATATGACAATCCTTTTCTTTTTTAAGTCAGAAAGTAGGAGTTCTAAATTTGTTCTTAATTTTCAAAATTGTTTTTTGGCTAATCTAGTTCCTTTGCATTTTTTAAATAGGTATTTTTGGAGCAGGATTAGGATTACAGAAAAATGGAGCAAAAGCTACTCCTTAATTAGAGTCTCTCTTGGGTTGTTTTGGCTAGATGGTGGAGAAAATTAGGTTGCAATAATGGGTAATTAAACATACTGACATTTTTACCCATGTTTATAATCAAAAGCAAGCCTAAGCATGGGCAGTCCTTTTAAAGTAAATTGTAACTCTTCTGAGTTTTTATTTATTTATTTATTTATTTATTTATTTATTTATTTATTTGGTAGGCTCTGTACTCAACATGGGGCTTGAACCCAATGACCTGGAGATGAAGTATCACAGGCTCTATTGAATGAGCCAATCAAGTGTCCCAACTTTTTGAGTTTTAATAGAGATTTTGAGAGAAGCCAATTCCAATCACAGAAGATGAAAATGGCAGTTTTAGATTTGGCATATATTTTACATAAACACTAAACATTAAGTTATGGTTTATTTCAACAGTCAGTTTGGTTTTAAAAAACCCTGAGAGTAAATATTAGACTCCTAATTATGGAAGATATAAAACAAAACACCAATGCTGCTACGCCTGATAAAATATTTTGGTTTCTATTCAATGCTGCAATGTAAATCAGGGGCACCATATATCTTACATACAGTCTCCCACTCTGAAAGGGAAGGTCTGTTTATTGTTACTCCCCATAACTCTGTGTGAGCCCACTTGTCTACTTCCCTATGGAACAACTTCTTTTTGGTAATTTCTAAATTGATTTTCAACCAGATGACTTACCTGAGCTTTGGAATCATGTCTAGCTCCCTTTGGGGCATTTCTAATTCAAAAGTAACATACCCTTAACATAGCCTTACCTCCTAACCTTACCTCTTGCACTGATGTGCTGACACTCCAGTATTTGCTATTTGATGGAAATACGAGCAGCAGCCAACCTTTCACTCACGACATGCACTAAAGAGAAAGCATCTTCTTCACTGACAACATTCAACTATAGTCATCAACCATGCTGAATGATCACCCTGACTGGGGGGCTTCCTGAGATGTGAGAGTTTGGGTGAAAGCTGGAACTTCCTGGCACTAACCAGAGGAGGTGGGCATCTTACATTTTAAAATGCTTCCAGGGTGGGAAGTCCCTTCTCGCCATCCTCTGGATCCTTTCCTTAGTTCAAACCTAGATCTCTAGAGAGCACTATCTCAGGTTTTCAAATCATTCCTTACTTTGCCCTCAGGGTGATATTTCTAAAATGCAAATATCCTTTGAACTACACTTTCTTTTGTGTCTCAAGTCTTTTTCACTATACTCATATCCAACTATCAGTGTAGTACATTAAATTTTTACAAGTCTATAAGTCTCTCAAGTGTCAGGACTATGCATTATTTGTCTGTGTATCTACCCATTACCTACCACAGTGACTGTGTAAAGCACATGCTTATTAACTGCTTTTTAGATGAATAGGCAAATGAAAAATAATTGTCACTCTGTTTGAAATCCTTCAAGGACTTACTGTAATCCTCAATAAAGAGTCTCAAGGTGCAAAGTCCTCCACACTTAAGACTACATTTCTCTCCTCCCTTCTTGTCATTCTTACTTCATGTCCTCTCTACTGCCTGAATTTTGTGAACAATGTTTTCAATTGGTTGTCTTTCTACTTCCATCTCTTCACCTAGATTACTCCCACTCATTCTTCCTGATTCATCTACAATACCACCTCTTCCAAGAAGCCATCCCTGACACCCCTGTTTACACATATCTCTCCTCTGTTGTTCTATATCACCCTTTACTTGGTATTATCAGAGCATTTCATCACACGTATTTGTGATCATCTATTTATATATATATATTTTTCTATATTTCCCATTAAATTATGACCTCTGGCAGGATAAAGAACTTCATATTTTTTAGTCTTGGACTCCACTGCCTAAGGCAGTCATTAAAAAAAAAAAAGATAGATATTAAATTAAATTGTTGAATGAGAATGGACAATAAAAAGAGAAACTATAGAAACTAAAACTTCAATAGTGATCTGAGGGAATAAAAATAATATGAATGAATGTTACTTAAGTTGTACTTTGATATCCAATTGAGCCTTAAAATGTCTTTTTTCATTTTATGGCCCTTGCATATAAAATCAACAAAACCTTCAAAAATTTGGACTATTTCTGCTCTTGAGATTTATAGATTTATTGAATTAAATTTTTTCATTCATCTCTCCATCCATCCACCGATCCATCGATTCACCCAATTCATCCATTGAAAAAATATATGATGAATGAATTCTATGTGTCAGGCATCGTGCTAGGGATTGCAAATGGGGGAGTGGAACCAGACCAGCCACCGCCTCTAATCTCAAGGAGCTTACCCTTCTAGAGGGGAGACAGACGACAAAAAAAACCCCACCTAGATACATGAAATAGGAAAATTTCAGATAGTAATGAGTGCTCTTAGGAAAATAACTTAGAGTGACTGCAAACATAAAAGGCTCTACTCACATACTGAGAGTAAAAGGATATATCAAGTTGGGTTTTTTTTAAGTTATTTTTAAGTAATTTCTACACCCAACATGGAGCGCTAACTCACAAGCCTGAGGTCAGGAGCTGTGCGCTCTACCAACTGAGCCAGCCAGCCCCCACCTTAAATGGGTAGGTCTATGTCACAAGAATGCTAAACATCAAATAAGACTTTTTTAAAATGAGTATATAAAAGAAATTGTGGATATTTTTCTCTCTTCAACACTTTTTTGGGGGTAAAGTAATTTTTACCATGGCTCAAAAAATTATTTTCAAAAAATAGTTTGGTACATTACCAAAATTTGGCCCCAAACATGGCTTAATGCACAGTTATTTTCTAAGGTGAATGAACATGTAAAAAATGGAAGAGAAATTCCGTCTGATCTACCAGGCGGCAACCCTGATGTTGGCTGGCTGCCCTGTACTGCTTTCTAAACACAGGCCGCTGGTGCATTCTAAAGGCTAGAGATGACAAACGGGGTAGACACTGCTTAAGGTCTTTGTAAAGTTTAATGAAAGATTTATCTCTTGAGGGTAATGTTCCTCTTTCTTTTACTGAAATGAGAGTTTGATAACCTCTCATTGTGCTTTTGATAAATTACACCTCACAGTCATAACTAAAATGACTAAGTGGGAAAAATTTTAAAAATAGCTAGGCCAGGTCTAGTTAACAGCGAATGGTTTAATACTCAGTATCTATAAAAGTAAGTTTGGCATTTGAAATATTTTTAATTATCAAGCCGAGAAATCTATGATTCAGTAACTTAACAATAATTACTGGAAGACCCTTTAATGGCCCAGAGAAACTATGCCAATTACAGCCATAGGAATGGAGATTACGACTTAGAATTTATAGGGAAGTACAGCATTCTAATCTAAAATCACAAAGGATGTTTCCTTGTCAGAATATGGCATTACTGTTGTTCAAGCCATTAATATTTAATTTCAAATTTAACAGGTTTGAATGGGTTTATATCCCCATACACCCACATGCCCCCAAACTGAAAAGACAATTATCTAGCTCTATAAAAATCAAAGCAAAACAAAACTCTTCAGATCTGTCACTTAACTCGAAGAAAGCTGAATGTTTTCCCAATATGCTGAATATGTTCCCCACAAATTAGGAATTTAAATTTTACTTTTGAAACTCAGTGTATCTGAGATCATTAGAGATATATGGGTAGAAAAAGGAGATGGTCCTCAAGACATCTACGGAAGTTAAAAAATAAAACGTAAGTATTCAGCACATTCTCGGGCGATGGGTTAGAAATGCTAGGTGTGGAGAACACTTCTCTGAGGTTTATATGAAAATGGGCAAATCCACCTTCTCATTTTCCCCAGCGGATGTTCCAGAGCTGGTTATATTCAGGAGGAACTCCCTTGTCCAGGTAATTCTATTAAGAATCGCACATGCGCAGTTACCACTGTTTGTATTTTTAAACCCTTCATTTTTATTACAAAATAAATCTTTATTTGAGGTTAAAAATCAAAGAACACATAAACATATAAAGTCAAAAGAAAAGTCTCCAACGTTCCCCACTACACGCCTCACAACACGTCTCCCCAGAGCTGGGACCTTACGTATTTACACCGACACCCCTCCACCTGCTTGGCCCAGAACCACAACTGCAACATGCACTCCATGCAAACCGTCTGCAGTATGTTCCTAAGATACCAAACTGTGAATATAGATATCAATAGACAATTAAACATACACTCATTCTAATCTTAATATTATCAAATGTATTTATTTAAATATATAATTTGTAATTAAATATATATGAATGTATATAGATTATATACAATACAAAGTCATATAATTTATGTAATGATACACCTTGTATCATTGTATAATGTATATGTCTTACATACTTTATAAAACATTTATAAAATGATAAATTACATAACTTAATACTTAATACAGTATATTATACTATTTATACTCCATATACTATTTACCTTTATAGTATACATTTAAAAACAAGAGCCCATCATACACAACTCAACTTCATCATGTTGTTATATATTTATTACCTTTATTTTTCTTAACAATTCATCTTGGAACTCCATCCCTCTGGCTCTCCTGACTCTACCACCATATGTTTTCTCACCTGGTTGGACTAGTTTTTATATTCAACTTTGCACCACTGAACATGTACTAACTATTCACCATTTCTTTTAACCTTTCTGCTCAGCTTTTGTGCAGGTGGGTGTGTGCACGTGTGTCAGTGAGGATACTCCATCTTCTGCTTCCACTATTCATAAGCTTCTATATGAGGTAAAAATATTAGGAGCAGATTGAAAGCAATCATTGCCTTAACTGAGTTTCTGAAACACATTAACGACATGTTGCTAAAGAGAAAAGCAGTCCGATTCCACAAACCCCGACAAATAGCATATCTAACAAACAGATACATTTCTACAAAATGATCTCCAAGTTCTGTCCAATTCATTCTGTACACATGGAATTACACCTTCTACCACTCAAACCTGATTCAATATAAGTCTTAAACGCTTAGTGCAAAATAAGTTTCAAGTGTCCTATTGAAAGCAAGTTTTCCATTTACTTCTTTGAGTCAGGAGTGATCCACAAATGGAGTGCTATTCTAAGATGCTATCTGGTTATTCCTTATGAAACACTTTAAGAACGATCTTTAAAGATAAATGCAATCATTTGTGACAGAATCACTGACTCCTTTCAAAGCCTGGCTAATCCAGACAATTTTGCAATTAGCGGAGGCTGCCCCGGTTCATGAGAAGCGGAGGTGTTCTGTGCTTGAGAGGGAAGGAAGAGGGAAAACTCTACCCTCTTTAGCTGTAAAAACAACACAGATGAATGTACACTACTGAAGTGGACTATTCATTTCTTCTGATTATCTATACGAATTAAATAGGACAGCTGGCTTCACTTACGATAAAAGAGCCAACTTCAAAAAGGACTATGTTTTCTGCCAAACAGTAACTACTTGTTATGGTTGTGGAGTAATAAGTGACATAGTTGGGCTCATTTTCCCTGCAATAATGTGGATAAAGGAATATATGAAATGATCCTTTCCTTGGTCACAATATTGCTGATGGGCTCTTTATAAAGGGCAAAATGCTTTCTCCATAGTGAAGAGCCCTGGCTTTCTTTGTTTAATGCCTTTCTGAGCATCTTGGGAGATGGATTTGTGAGTTGTTTTGAAAGATTTGACTACTGAAGGATTCTTGGAGGTTATGTCCATTGACTAAAACCACTAAGTGGAAAGATTTAATCTCTCGTATGTAAACAATACACACTCACACACACTACAACTGGACCTAAATAATAATAATACAAAGTCATTCCTCCAGAGAATCCAAACTAGGCAACATGCCTGCACTAGCTCTTTAGCAAAGCATTCTAATACAGCCCAGGTTTCCAGGAGGGAATATAAATAAATGCTTGCTATAAAAGAACCCTTTCTTTCTGTGCTTCTGGGAAAAAACTAGACATACTGGAACACGGCCTAGAAGGCAGAAGATGGAACAGAATAGAAAGCCAGACAGTCTGGGAAAGAACTTTTAGTCCATACTTGTCTTTCAACCAATATTTAACAATTTCATCGATTGCACAGTTCACCCTTAAAAGTATCCATTATGTCCCGACTGTAAGAATCAGAGTTGTCAAAGCCATAGCATTGCCACTACCAACCTTCCCCCAGCTCAATGATTTGGGCTCAAGATTGACTAGCTCCACACTTTTAGATAGCTTATCCCTTTCTAGCTGTAAGATGAAACAGCAATGATTATGTTCTACAATTGTCAGGAGTAGAAATTAGAGTTACCAAAGCATAGAGCAGGGCTGGGCAAACTAAGGCCCACAGGCCAAACCCAGGCCCTGTTTATTTTGAATGACCTGAAAACTAAAAAGGATTATTACATTTTGGAAGAGTTGGAAAGAAAGCAAAAGAAGAATTAAATATTAAATATTAGGCAAAAATTATATGAAATTCAAATTTCAGTGTCCAAAGATGAACTTTTATTGGTACATGGCCTAACTCATCATTTATGTGCTATCTATGGCTGCTTTTGCAGAAATGACTAGCTGTGACAGAGGCCATATGGCCCACAAGGCCTAAATTGTTTACTCTCTCTTTCTTTATAGATACAACCTGCCAACCCCTGACATGTATGCTCTCAGTAAATGATTGCTATTATTAGAATACCAAAATTCTGAGTGAAGATTGAAACATAATCCTCAACATGGGTAGAATAAAACAGAGACAGTATCTAGAAACCGGAGGTTTTCTATAACCTGGGGGTCCCAAACAGAGAGCTACGGGTCAGCTGTAGAAAGTAAATGAGCGGACTGAATATGATCTGAAAGATAACGGGGAGTCCCGGCTTGTCATCACTTACCTCAGTACCCACATGTGGCAGCTGACACTCTATGCCGACAGCTATGCGAATATAGGCCAAGGACTGCCTGAGCAGGGAACCTGGAAGTGACACTCCTATGAGAAATTTGTTGGCAACCAATTAAATTTTTCTTTAATTGCTATTCAACAAAGTGTGGAAGAAGTAAACTACATCAAATGTGCCAAATGCAAGCTAATTGTTTTTTCTCCAAAGCAAGATTTGATATGAAGAATAAGCAATAGCCCCCAAATTGACAAGATTATAACTTTTATTTGAAATTCTCTCTTTTTTTATTTTTTAAAAAATTTTTAAATGTTTACTTACTTTTGAGAGAGAGAGACACCGAGTGTGAGCAGGGGAGGGTCAGAGAAAGAGGGAGACACAGAACCCTAAGCAGGCTCCAGGCTCTGAGCTGTCAGCACAGAGCCTGAGGCGGGGTTTGAACCCACAAACCATGAGATCGTGACCTGAGCTGAAGTCGATCGCTTAACAACTGAGCCACCCAGGCAGCCCTGAAATACTTTCTGAAGTCAACATAGCTTTCTTCGGTCATTTGATAAGATTTAGGTCATCTCTCAGTCCCTCATTTTTGTTTTTGCTTTTGTTTATTGTTTGTTTGTTTATTTAGAGGTCCTTTTGCCTTAGAAATAGTCAAACATGGATATGGCCATAATAATTTCTTTTCCTTTTTCACCTTTTTGAAATTCCTGATACCTGTCTCTCATTTGTTTCCGAAGACAACAAGTTCTCTGAGTAGAGGTGTATAATTTACCGAATTTCCAACGTCTAAATGGGGCTTGGAACATGAGATGATTATAGATGTCTACTGAGCAAAATTTAAACAAATAATAATAACTAATGTCTTGTTTCATTCATCAAAGGTTCTAATATAAATATACCAACCAAAAGTGTCAGAGCTGATATACAGAAACAATGGTCATTATACTGAATAGTTCTGATTCAAATATGTGATTTTTGGATTACTACCGCAGGACACAGTATTACCATGTCACTTCTCTTTATAAACAGGCTAGAGAATATATGTGCAATACCTACTGGGTATATTTTTCCCCAGTGTCGAGCCTTGTAGAATATCTATGTACTGTAGATATATAAACGTCAAACACTCACAGAGAAACAGCATGGTTCATGGAAGCATTAGTAAGAGATATGTTTTTGTACTTCAAGTTTTTATTGTAATTCACTGTACGACCCAGCTCTTCAAATTGCCAGGGAAAAAGTTTTATTTTTCTCTTGAAATAGAGGTTGCCAATGATACATTTGTAATCATCTGTGTATATAAAGCTACTTATTCACCAGAGGCATAAAATATGTGTGTACTCTTGCTTATTAAGCTTTCAAACCTACAGAAATCATTAAGAATGCTGTTAGCATACAGGGAAGCAATGTGGTCTAGGGCAGAGGTACGGAATTGCTACCCTCACCATTGCTTTCTTTCCTTTCCCACAAAGTCCTTGATCTTGGTAACGTTTTTCTATCCCTGGTGAGATTTCTCTCAAGTGCTTCAAGAAAAATATTTGCTAGACTCTTCTAACATTTTATTAAATTAGACTATAGCCTTTGCTTTTAAATCTGTAAAGCATTTTGACTTTTACCAATATTTATTTACAATCCTTACATAATATACAGGTAAATACAAATAAACATTATTTAGAGGTATATGGAAATGAATTTACCTCAGGAGAAGTAGGAATGTGACCTGTTCTAAATTTTTCAAGTAGTACTGTGGAATGAATCACTGTTAAATAAAAGGTGCATATGTTATATACAGTGGAGTACTACATAGCAATGAGAAAGAATGAAATCTGGTCATTTAATTGTAGGAAAGTGGATGGACCTCGAGGGTGTCATGCTAAGCAAAATAAGTCAGGCAGAGAAGGACAGATACCATATGTTTGCATTCATAGGTCTAACAGGAGAACAGGAGAAACCTAATGGAGGACCAGGGGGAGGGGAAGAGGGAAAGAGAGTTGGGGAGAGAGAGGGATGCAAAACTTGAGAGACTATTGAATACTGAAAATGAACTGAAGGTTGAAGGGGAAGGGGGAGGGGGAAAAGAGGTGGTGGTGATGGAGGAGGGCACTTAAGGGGAAGAGCACTGGGTGTTATATGGAAACCAATTTGACAATAAACTATTTTTTAAAAAAGGTGCATATGAGGCTATTTGCAAAAAAATTACATGTCTAAAAAGTTTTAATGTTATCCACTGTCAAAAACAAATGTTTTAAGATGTTTTTCTGATGTATCAATTTCTACCCTAAATGTATGCCTTTATGTTTAAATATAAGTTGAAAGGCTTTATAAATACTAACTTTTACAGGGCAGATTTCTGTGGGTATTAGAGAAAGACTCTGTTGTATAATTTCTCAGAGCTCAGCAAGATGCTAAAATTGTGTCTTCATAATGATATTCTGCATCTGCATAGAATCCTTTGCTTAAGGATATCAGAGAGCTTTACTTACTATTAAGTGATTAAATCATACAGTACCCTTGAGTGACAAGTTTAATTATACCCATTTCCAGAAAGACAGTACGCTGAAAAACTATTAATCTACAAACCAAGGTTATCCAGATAATCAAGACCAGAAAGTCATTTCGCTGGGATAGCCAAATCTCCTCAGTGGCTAGCTCCCCTATGGAAGTGAGTTGTCAGGCTTGGGGTTTTGCCAATTTCTTCAGCACATACACAAAGCTAGTATTTCAAGCACCGTATCTTGGGAGTGTTATTAACACCTCATAGCACCTATGATTCAACAACAGTTGCAGAGTTGAGGGGGGAAAATAATAAAGTATCAAGCTAATGCTGTTCATTAAAAAAACATTAAAAGTCATGGAAACCATGTAGTAATTTGAGAAAGGAAATCCTACGTATGCGTACATTCATTTTTTAACAAAATGCACACATACACGCACAAATTCACAAAGTCACAGTTAGTTCCTTCCACTAGTGCTGCTGTTCTACCCCTAAGAGTTAAGACCACCTAGATTTCTGTCCCTGCCTTTTCCTTCTGCTTCACTCCCTGGCATGAAAATATACTGTGTTCAGGTGTGAGACCTGTCTTATGGTCATAAGCAGGCAGGTATGAGAACCAAGGGTCAATACACAAAAAAATGGTAAAGTGAAAGTCAGCAAGAGCCTCAAACCTAATGTCATTGCTAAGCTGACAGACCATCTCTGAGACCAACTACTTCCCAACCTCTGGCAAACTCTAAACAAGCACTTAATTGTTTTTTATGGTAGTCTGCAGCCAAATACATTGCCACCAGTACACATCTTACCCTATTGCTCGTGTTCATCATCTCTATAACATTTTTCCCTATATGAGAGTATCTTATTTTATTTATAAAACTACTCCCTGGTTTTATTTTCTCTTTCTCTCCCTGTACTGAAATAGTAGCTCCACAAAAGAATGGCTATAAATGGCTGTATCCACATAACATATATTCTTTGGCACCTTGCAGGCTACAGAGTTCTGAAAAATGGATACATATGTGAGTGAACAAACATTAAATATCTTACATATATGTCCAATTACTAAGACAACACAAACTTCCTTCCATTTGCACAAGTAGCCACTGGATTTCTACATTTTTTTGTTTTATCTTTTTATTTTATTTTCAGGGAGAGAAAGCAAGAGGGGAAACAGGAGACAGATAGAGGGAGAAAGAATCCCAAACAGACTCCAGGCTGTCAGGGCAGAGCCTGATGTGGGGCTCAAACTCACCAACAGTGAGATCATGACCTGACCCGAAGTTAAGAGTTGGACGCTTCAGTGATTGAGCTACCCAGGTGCCCCAAGTTTGTTTTGTTTTTTAAAAAATATTCTATAAGGAAAAGAGACTTATATAATTTTTCCATGCAAAAAAAAAAAAACCAAAAAAAAAAACACCCAAAAAACCTTGACCTGGGGCATCCTCACTGCCTCTGACCTATTTCACTTTTCATAATGATGAACCTGGATCTGAGTGTTGGCACAAGCTATAGGCTCGGACCAGTGCTTCTGTCAGGATGCAGGGCTTGCTGAGATGACAACACCAAAAGAGCAAGGCAGGAAGTAACAAATCCCTTTTAATTTTCACCTGCCTTTCAGTCTCCCTTCCTCTAGTGGCAGACACAATAGGGAACTAGCTGGAAAAGCAGGAGTAGAACATTCAGTGTTCCATGTCCAGCCTCAGAAAGGAGAGGATGAAGAGAAAATAGGATAGCGTGTAGCAAAATACTCATTAGCTTTGTCTCATGGAATCATATCTTGTACCTTCACCGTTTGCTATAGGGTAGTATTTTCCCCCCTAAAATACAGATCTGAGCAGGTCTCTCTTGTGCTTAATGTCTTTCAGAAGCTTTCTATTTCCTTTGAATGGCTTTCAAGCAACTTAGTATTACAGACAAGACCCTTTATGACTTGGCTCCTGACTTTCCCTCTACTCCCATTTCCCACCAACCTCCAAGGTTCTAAATTTAAGAAGAGTTTGCCTCAGTCCCCTAACTAGCAGGTTTGAATAGGTTCTTCAAAATCCATTATTCCATTCCTCTGTTTACACTGGGCGGATTCTTACTCCTGTTTGCAGTAGGACTTTGAACTTTGCTAAATCTTGCTTTCTATCATTGCCACATGGGAATGTTAACTCTAGATTCTATTTATGCAAGTCTGTGAGTAAATCAAGTAACGCAGATAAACCATTAGTACCTACTAACACATAGCTCACACCAAATGGGTTCCTATTCTTATTGTTATCATTGCTTTTCATAGCTCTACAAAAACATACCTTTCTTTCACAAACCCTCTCTAATACCCATGTGTGTATTTCCTTGGTGACCCAATAAACAAGGAGACCTATCACACTGCATTAGAACCTGTGGCTTATTCATCTGTCTTTCCTCGTAAACTCTAACATTATTGAGGGCAATGTCAATGCCTTTTGTATCTTCAACCCTGTGCTTAATGCAGCGCACAGCAGTAAGTAAGTTTCCAGTGGCTATTAATTCAATGAAGAGAATGTTCTTCTAGACAAATTTAATATCAGTTTTGCTGACTACTTTGCATAAAGACAATGTTAACACACACGCACGTGTGTGTGCGAGCACACACTTAGAAGACAGGTTAATTGCTATTGAGACTACTGCCACAGCAACTTATTTCACCACCAAGATTCAAGCCATCCCTTGTAGTTACTAACTATAAATTATCTATTACATTTGTCAAAGCAAAGTGCTCATATTTAAAATATTTAGAAGAAGGTGAAAATTATTCATAAGAGCTCTGTCTTAGCCCATGTTCCACTGCCACCCCCCTGAAAGCAGAACAAGGGATACTGGCTTGGGGAAAGAGGGTTAGTTGGGGGGAAATGATCCCAAGGAACAGGAATGGGGGGATGGAGAAGGTGACATTGGGTGAGGGTGAACAAGTATCAGAGGGTGAATGAGTTGTGGGTAACTGGGGCTCATTTCCCCCTGGGAACACCGGAGGAGTCCTGTAAAGTGCAGCTCAGCTGTCTCTACCTCAAGGACAAAGGAAGAGACTCTTTATCCAAGGTTCTCACCCCCACTCATCAAGGGCAGACGCAGGAAATGCTGACTACATTCACGAGGCCTGAGTTTGAAGGCTTCAGAATGGCCAAGCGATTTCCCACAGACAACACCATAAGAAGCAACTGAAAATTTCTAGGGCAGAAAGCATGGCAAGGCTAGGAGTGTTGCCCTCAGGTTACACCTGCCGTGGCTGGTTGCCACAGCAACTGCTAGGGTAAGAAGAAGGAAAAAAAAAGTCTGCCAGAGTACCATTGTGTCTTCATCCAGCTGATATATGTGTCTTTTTAAATGTGCTAGATTCACCTGAATATCATGCACTGCTTAAAGAACTTGTAAGTAACTGCTTTTCATGTGGCAATCTTGAAACATTTGATCATTTACTTTTTCTCATTGCTAATTGGATGGTATCTTAACAATGTAAGGAGACATACACAAATTTTTGACAGATGGACAGCCTTCATGTGGATATATGAATTATTAAGCCAACTGATACCCTGTTTTAACTGAAACTTGACATCTCTCTGACTTCTTTTAAAAACCAGTGACTCCCAGTACCAGGAGCTCCGGTTAACAGCCCATATGGGTCACTATCCAGAAATAAAAGAATGGAGTGAGGCAAAGAGATGGGATTAGGATAGGACATAAAAGTAATTTCAAATACATTAGATAGCATTCTGGTTCTTCAGTTGTAGGATGGGTTTAGAAGTGTTCAGGGGCACCTGGGTGGCTCAGTCCGTTAAGCCTCTGGCTTTGGCTCAGGTCAGATCTCATGTTCATGGGTTCAAGTCCTGTGTCAGGCTCTGTGCTGACAGCTAGCTCAGAGCCTGGAGCCTGCTTCCGATTCTGTGTCTCCTTTTCTCTCTGCCCCTACCCCTCTCATGCTCTGTCTCTCTGTGTGTCAAAAATAAATAAAACATTTAAAAAAGTGTTCACCTTTGCTTTATAACCTAATTATGTTATACATAGTATTAGTTTGAGTAAAATATTGTGTAACATGTTGAAAATAAAAATTTTCATATTTTATTTGGAGAAAACATGCCAACCATATGCTTTACAAGGCATAAACCTTAGATATAAGCATACAGAAAGGTTGAGAGATGAAAATAAATACTGTGTATACACTCATCAAAAGAGAGAGAGAGAGAGAGAGAGAGAGAGAGGCGCAAACAGTGGTTCAAAAGCAAAGACACAGTATCCGTAGACTCACCATGCTGAGAAGACCAATATTGGACTTCAGCACCAGCCAAGAAGGAAGGGTCTCAGGGTTTCCATTGAGACCCAATAATCTTGGATCCGCTAAATCCTTGATTAGATCTAGGGCACCTGCCTGACCTAATCTGCCATGGAATAGAAGCAAACAGTGTTCTGGAACCCTGAAGAGTGCATAGGTATGCTTCCATACCCCAGACATATGTAACACAGACACATAAAATGAAATCTTGTTGAAGACAAGCTCCTAGACAAAAGCACAAAATATTTGAATTCCATTTACCTGGCTATTTCAAAGAGATAAAAGAAGAAATGTAAGTTTTACAATGAAGGCAGGATATTGGTATAGTTCTAGGGGGCCTGAGTGGCTCAGTTGGTTAAGCGTCCAACTCTTAGTGTCTGCTCAGGTCATGATCTCATGGTTTCGTGGGTTCGAGCCCCACATCAGGCTCTGAGCTGAGCATGGAGCCTGCTTGGGAATCTCTCTCCATCTCTCTCTACCCCTCCCCAACTCACACTGTCCCTGTCTCTCTCAAAATAAATATATAAATAAATTAATTAATAGCAAAATTAATAAAAATGAAAGGTACAGTTCTTTTAATAAAGAAACTACTAGAGATGTGAAAAACATAGTTATTAAAAGGAAAATCTCACTGGATGGGATAACTAAGAGTCTAGTTAAGACAAGGAGATGGGCACAGTGGACAAGTTTTCCTGAACATGGAAGAGAAAGGTAATGACCGTGACAGCCGAGATGGCTCTGCCCAGTTGTCCCCACTGCATTCAGTGAGTGGAGAGGGAGGGGCACTGCCTTCTTCCTAGTGTTGGCCTGAAGTAGGGTAAGTTTAGTTGAAAGGCATCTGTCCTTCAGGTTCACTTGTCCCTTTTCCCTTGGAATGGGAGGACAGGTTTTATTTAGTACTTTTTTGTCTGCATCTCCTGGTGTTTCCACTAGTTCCCAAGATGTGTTGATGAAAAGAACAACAAAACTCCCAGGAAACAAGTCACTTGGTCATTCCTCAAGTCCCAAAGCTGTCTGCTTTCTTCTCTCTACCCTTCTGAATGTTGACGGGCAAACATTCCCAGCACTGCCTCATGTATTGTGCCCAGGATTTTCGGCTGTAATCAGCAGGAAGGAAAGGTACACCTAATCCATCCTGTTTGGAACTAAAAGTTCAGGCATCAGTTCTTAGGAGCTGACATACTGTGTCAGCGTATATTCAGTCAGTAGAATATAAAATGGCTGGCTAACTCAATGCATTAACACATTTTTTAAAAAGTTGTTGGCTATGAGAAACACACTAATCAAATAAAAAGTGAAAAAAGCAACTTTAAATATATTATCTTTATGATCTCAAATAATATTTTCAATGTTAATTTATTTTATATTTTTCTACCAGATTTTTAAAAAGTCTAATTAATGTAATTTTTCAATGGGTTTATGAATTGTTAAGTACTTTTCTTATTTTGAGTTCCAACTTTCAAAAGCTTATGCAGTTACTAGTAGTATTTTTTTAGCATAATTTTGACTGGATTTATTCTCTCTGCCTTTATTTACTGATTTTACTAATAAGAAAATCTTTAAGACTTTACTCCAAGACTTCTTACTTACTTTTTTCTCTAGAATGCATGTGATTTGAATTGGCTGAAATCCACCAAACAAGAAAACATAGCCTGCATATGTAATCAAGCAACCATCATAGTTGTCCTTGAGAGGAACAAAAAAGAAGTGTGTTATTCAAATGTGTTAGGGAGAATCCAAAGGAAACACGTAACAAAATAAAAAAGGTTTTTAAAAGCTACTAGTTGTGATCCTATGTGAAACTTAGAGGCTAAACTTCCGAGTCTTTCAATAATTTTAATCTTTACCATTTTACAGAATATTTCCCACAAGCTTACGCAACCTAATGTGTATTAACTAGTCCTGCTTCCAAGGTTATTCTTAAACTTTTGAGCTGCTCTATCCAATGAGCACATGCCTCAAAGAGAGCGGAGGGAAATATTAACATGAAGCAATGTGCCTAACGTTCATCTATTTTGTAGAGAAACATCCCATGCCATTTTAAAATTCCCATTAAATAAAGAATCATGCGTTCTGGAACCGTTAATAGAACATTATCCACATCATCTTCTTATAATAATGCCTAAGACACCAGCTCTCATCTTCTTATTCCCTCTATACCAGTTTGCTTTCAGATCATTGCCGCCAACGGCTCTATTACATGGAAGGGGGTGCCTTTACCTCCTGGCAAGAAAAATTCATTGAAGAAATTCCACTTGAAAGACAGTAGTAAGTATTTGTTAGCCTAATCAAATAGTTTGCTATGGATTTCCATCCAGCACTTGAGCCCTCTTGCAAATTTCTGCCCACCTCAATCCCAGGAAAGCTGTTCCTGAGAACACCCCCGTGTGACAAGAAGTCACAGTACTAAAATACATATATCACAGGCATTGACACTCAGACTGCAACTTTTAATCCACTTTCACTTCTCAGCAAATACTAGCCTAAGTTAGGAACAAACTCTACTATAATGCTTTGTAAAACAGGACAGTTCCACAATAATCAGAGAAAGATGATCTTTTATTTACTTTTTTAAAAATATAACTATAGAGAAACTTACTTAAATTGTATCATTTAAACTTCAGAACATGGCTCTAGGGGCAAGCTATTTTTATTCCTATTTTAGAGAAAAGGAAACTGAAGTAGAGGGGATTTAAAGAACTTTTTTAGAATAACTGCTAGTAAACAGCAAAGACAAAGTATAAGCCCAGGCTGCCTAAATCTTACTTTACTGTTGTTTCAACTCTAATGCAGTTACTTGAGGACAGGAATAATAATCTTAAAACTAGGAGACCTGTGTTACCCAATTTTTACAGGTTATGCAATATTTCTGAATTTTAATGTCATCTATGAAAAGTAATGCCTACCAATTTAATAGATAGTGAAAAATACTTTCATATGAAATCTTATCATTGCAAAGTGTTACCCCTATTCT
This sequence comes from Suricata suricatta, assembly GCF_006229205.1. Lineage (NCBI taxonomy): Eukaryota > Metazoa > Chordata > Mammalia > Carnivora > Herpestidae > Suricata > Suricata suricatta. The sequence goes on from NC_043711.1 coordinate 43,664,625, forward strand.
AGCCCCTAAAAAACTTTTTTTTTTCAAGAATAAATTGTAGAGGACACCTGCCTAATTGTCTTCTCAGTGACAACCTTGCCACTTTCCAGTCACTGACATTTGTCCCCCTTGCATATTCAAGTGGCTAAAGAGGAACCAATTTTGTTAAAAGGGACCATATTCTGATGCTTGAGTTCATTGTCCTAAGACTTACTACCAGAGTGAGCTAACTAATAATGTCCATTCTACATTTTTGAATTTTGGATCAGGGACAGTATGTCAGTTTGTCAATAGCCATTCCCCCACCCATGCAGCCAATCTCAGGAAAACTGGTAATGTGAAAGTCAGAATAAAGAAAATCTATACACAGAGAGAGAGACAGAGAGAGAGACAGGCTGGGAAAGAGACAGAAGTTATTTTAAAAAATCGATGGATGTGCATGAAGAAACAAGTAGGAAAGGTAAAGGGCTGTAATACTGTTCACCTCTTTGAAGTTAGTTATTCCTAGTTCTCTACCAGAGATTTAGCTACTTACGTCTTCCCACCTCCTTATAATCAATCAATCTCCTTTTTGTGATTAAGCAAACTTTAACCGGATTTCTATCACCTGTAATCAGTATAATCTTTTTTTAATTTTTTAATAGTTTATTGTCAAATTGGTTTCCATAAAACACCCAGTGCTTCTCCCCACAAGTGCCCCCCACCATGACCATCATCCTCTCCCTCCCTCCCCCTCCCCCTTCAGTCCATGGTTCGTTTTCAGTATTCAGTAGTCTTCCTTGATCTGGGTCCCTCACTCTCCCCCACTCTCTTTCCCCCTTCCTCTCCCCATGGTCCCCCACCAGGTCTCTCCTGTTAGACCTATGAATGTAAACATATGGTATCTATCCTTCTCTGCCTGAC
>NC_043711.1:43665606-43753647 GCF_006229205.1 Suricata suricatta
CCAGCATTCATAGTCTCTTGATTTGTTCATTTTAGCCACTCTGACTGGTGTGAGGTGGTATCTCAGTGTGGTTTTGATTTGAATTTCCCTGATGATGAGTGATGCTGAGCATCGTTTCATGTGCCTGTTGGCCATCTGGATGTCTTCTTTTTTTAAAAAACAGCATAGTATAATGTGTTATGTTGAATAATGGCTCCACAAATATCCAGGTCCTAATCCATGAAGCCAGTGAATGTTACCATATAAAACAAAGAGACTCTGTCCATGTGATTAAATTAAGGGTTCTGAGATGGAGAGATAATCTTGGATTAACCAGTGGCCCTAAATTTATAGGAGAAAGGCAGAGGTGTTTTTGACTCAAGAAGGCAATGTTACCTTGCTAGGCAGGTAAAAGATGCTACGCAGCTTCCTCCTGAAGCGGGGGGAGATGGAGGAAGGAACTGTGAGCTAAGGAGTACAGGTAATGGAGCTTTAGAAGCTGAAAAGTGAAGGAAACAGATTCTTCCCTAAACCCAGTATACTGCTCCCAAGATAAACAACATACACAGGATGTATAGATATAGGTAGTGAGAGAGGTAAAGCAAGAGAGCTACAGCTGTATATCCATTTATCTATCCATCTCTCATCTATCTATCCATCCATCCATCCTTTCTTTCTTTCTATTTATCTATCTACCTGTCATCTATGGATGACATCTATGGATCTATCCATCCATTTACCTATCTCTCCTTTGAACAACACAGATTTGAATTGTGCGGGTCCATTTACATGCAGATTTTTGTCAATAAATGTGGTATAGTACTATAAGTGTATTTCCTCTTTCTTATAACTTTAATAACATGTTCTTTCCTCTAGCTTACTTTCCTCTACCTTATTAGAGAATAGAGTCTCTAATACATGTGTCATATAAAATATGTATTAATCGGCAGTTTATGTTGTTGGTAAGGCTTCTTGTGAAAAGCAGGCTATTACTAGTTAAGTTTTTGGGGAGTCAAAAGTTACATGTACATGTTCAGCTGCAGAAGGGTGACACTCCTATCCCTTCTATGTTGTTCATGGGTCAACTCTAGATGTGTGTGTTTCACACATGACCTATATTTCATATACATTATTTAATATACGATATCATATATGTGAGTTATTATAAGAAATTAGCTCATACAGTTATGAGAGTCCCAAGATTGGTGGGGTGAGTTCGCAAGGTGGAGACTCAGGAGCTGGTGGTTTAGTTCCAGTCCGAGTCCAAAGGTCAAAGAACCAGAAGAGCCAATGCTGTAGTTTCAGTCCAAAGGCCAGCAGACTCAAGATCTAAGAAGAGTTAATGTGCCAGTTTAAGTCCAAAGGTAAAAGAAAAGCCATGCCACAGTTTATTTATTTACTTTTTAAATTTCACATATATTTTGAGAGAGAGAGAGAGAATGAGCAGGGAAGGGGCAGAGAGAGGGAGAGAGAGAATACCAAGCAGGCCCCAATGCAGGGCTTGAACCCACGAACTGTGAGATCGTGACCTATGCCAAACTCAAGAGTTGGACACTTAAATGACTGAGCCAATCAGGTGCCCCCACAATGTCCCATTTGAAAGGCCATTGGGCAGGAAAATATACCCTCTTACTCAGGAAGGGCCAGTACATTTTGTTCTATTCTGATATTCAGCTATTTGGATGAGGCCCAGTAACACGTGATTTAATTACATCTGATTTAAATCTTCTGATAAATGTTTTCTACAGAAAAGAATGATGATTGGCCAAATATCTGGGTTCCTCATGGCTCAGTCAAGACAACACATACAACCATCATACCTAGTGAAAGTGATTTAGGATTTCTCACCTTCTATACTGTCAGAGAATAAATGTGCGTTATTTTAAGCCACCAAGACAAAGGTAATTTGTTTCAGCAGCCATAGGAAACTAATATACAGAACATGAAAAGAAATTAAGAAAATGGCACCAGAAGGGATATGCAAGGTAAAGAGTCCTCATGAAAATACTGAGTGGTTAAATCAGAAGCAGAAACTGATACCCAAGAACCTTCATCTACCTTGTATGTGGCTAAGAAGTCAAGCCTAATAACTCCAGCATTCCTACCCTAATGCAAGAGAGATTTACAAACTTGGTTATAACTTCCTTGGCACTTTCCATCACATTTTCCAACTAGCTCCAAGCTCTGGATACATTTCTCAGTAGTAAAACTTTAAATGACTGAAATCATGCTACAAGAAAAGGAGAGCTGAAGAAACAAAAAGATAAATCATGTACAGATTAATTGCATAACATCAGAATACTAGGAATCTAGAGTTTGATTATTGCTGACTTAGCACACTGATTGTGACCTCCCGTCATTCCCACGTTTGTGACCTTGATGACTACCCTAAGAAAAATGGAGTGTTGCTTTGATATTCACTTTGGGTTTTCTAACATGAATTTCAAGCACACACAATTCAGGCAATGTGTTTGATTCAGCTTACATGGCTTAGCATTCACACTGGCTCTAATTACCCATGCTTCCTACTTCTAGATAACATAGAAAAAGGTCTGAGGACCTTAGAAACAATGCTAGGAGCTCAGTGACCATGTTGGGGGGATGCCCAAGATGACCGTATGAGATATATTTGATCCCAGGAATGTGCAAAACGAAAGGCCATAAGAAGAAGCACCAGAATCAACATGACAGGAGGCCCTGAAGTTAAGGATGCATTTGAACTCTTGGTGTACAAATCAATTCTGTTTCAATGCTCAAATTCCAGCACCCGGCCTCTGCACTGGAAGAAGTATTTTTCTCACAGGAAATACCCTTACAGTGTTCACGGAGGGCAGAGTTAATAGATGAATTTTTTTTTTTAGCATCTAGAGGAGATGATTTTTTTTTCCCAGCTAAGGTTGATTAGGTTATTTCTTTTTTTATTCAATGCTTGATATGTCAGCCAAAGGCAGTATTCAATTCCTTGGCGACTTGGCCTGCTAGCTCAGGCATTAGGCCAATTTCCTCCAATAGAACAAATCTCTGTTTTACCCAGACCATTTGCTCAAGAGGTAAACACACTTGTTTTTCACATGAGTGAAAGGTTTGTTGCATTTTATTTATATTTTGTTGCAAGTTGTCTTTCAAAAGGTGTTTTATTTAATATTTGATCTTCAGGACATGACTGAAGCACAACATTTTTTGTGCCCTGCTGACCAGAAATAAGAATTTAAGTACTCAAACGTCCATGCAGTTTTATTTAAGAGGAGCAGTATACTGGTTTACTGTGCTTTGTAGAAAATTTAGACTCACTGCTATAGTTTTTTTTCCCCCACAAACCTAAAACAAGAATATGAATGACTGAATAGGACTGAATAAAAAAAGACATCATAAAATTTCATGTACTTAGCAAAAAAAACCCCTATCTTTGAAGGAATATCATTAATTGAATATTCAGAGGTTCTGGAATTAAACCAAACACCATTATCTATTTTTAGGATTTTCTTGGGATTAGAATTTTGAGAAATGAGATAGCGTACATGGCAACTGAATTGAACCCAAATCCAGAGTAAACAAAATTCTTAGCTTTGAGCGAGAAGGTTGGAAAAGGATGTAAAAAGAACTGATTAGCAACCAGTTAGTAATGCAATGATAGAGTCATATAGTTAAATGACTTCTATGACAGAACAATCCTTTGAGACTGAGAACATGTTGGAAACTCAGTGGTAAACGCAATGTTCTATTCTCAAGGGTCATGGCTATGTTGGTAGAGGCAGTCAGTAAACTGTGACAGCCATGAAGCAACTGCTGTAATTCAAGATCTCATTGACAAGAGAGATGATATTTTACATGATGATCTGCATTCTAATTAGGAGGAGGCTACACTGAAAAACATCCGTTCACAAAATTAAAGCACAGTCTTTAAAAAAGACCAGACTATATTATAAAATGATTTGAGTTACTTTCAAGAAGCATTGGGAAAAATGCACCTAGAGTGTGAACATGGATGAAGGTGAGAATTAATTCATCATGCAAAGGCAGTTGTGAAGAGTTTGAACCTGATGTGTAAAACTATGATAGCAGTTCAGAAAAAAAAAACTGCTTTTTATTAAAACTTTGGTCCAATATTTTGGGTGGTATGTTGAAAATAGTTTACATGTATATAAAAATAAATGGAAAGTATTGCAAAAAATATGTATAATATTTTAATTAGGGATATAAATTACTTAAATGCATTTACCTACAAACTGATAAATAAAAGTTTAAAAATAATGAGAAAAAGTGTCTATTTCCCTTAAACCCTGATATTAATAAAGTCTTCTGATTGGTATATAAACTTGAAAGAAGAGGGATTCAGATTATAATCAAATACATTTCATCCAAGAACATTATCACCGGCAAAGTAAATAACCATGAGCAATAATGGTTGTAGAAAGAATGCACTGTAAATCACAAAGTAATAAAGTGCTTCGAATTTCAATCGATCAGTACTTCCAAAACTAATCCAAGCAGCATTTTCATTAGCTTAAATGATCTGCAGAAAAATAGTTTTAATTTCCATTTAATATTCTTTACCATGTCTGTGACCTTCAAGCATGCAAATGGCAAAAGATGAAATGTGAAATATGATATGAGAGAAAATTGTATCCTATTACCCACTGACATAATTTCAATTGTTAAAAGATGCATATAACAATAATAGATCAAGCTACTTTTTAAAGAATCCTTCCTTACCCTAACTGGCATATCCTCATGTCTAGGGACATTCTCATTGTCTCTCTCCTCCTTCTCCCTACCCCTACCCCCATCACACACACTCTGAGATCCATTTTGGACAAATAGATTTTATCTTCCAAAGAGAAAGAAACAATTTACTTCTTGTGAAAATGGGAAACTGACAAAAAATATAGGCCACACGTATTATTCAACATAAAACATAACTACTCAGTAATGCTGAGGCAAGCAGTATCTACAGTATTTTGGCAGATTTGTTCCTTTTCTATTCTGTCATTATAGGTAATCAGAGTTTATAGTAATTTTTAAAATTTTCTGACCATCAAAATTACTTTCTCAGGTTTTGTTATGACATTGCTGTTTTTAATGAAAATGTCCATGCATTTCTTGAGATGGAAAGTTTGTCAGGATATCATGGAGAAGGAGAAGTGGATCTATGAATTCAGTAACAGGAAAATCCAACGCTGGTTAAAAGAACACACCAAAAGATTTTCAATTAATCACATGTTATATATGTGCAATCTACTTCAGACTAGAACTTTACAACACGAAGAGTTAACCTTCATGTAAACTATGTGCTTCAGTTAATAATGTATTAATATTGGTTCCTTCATTGAAAAATATGCACTGGTCTAATACAAAATGTTTTTTAAAAAGAGAAAATTGTGTGGAGAGGGGGAACATAAAGGGAGTTTCTATACTATCTGCTCAGTGTTTCTGGAAACTAAAATTTCTCTTAAAAAATAAGGATAATCTGTAACTAACTATGTTTCTCTGCTTGCAAGTCAGGGAGAAATGTGACAGGAAAAAAATATTTATTTTCCAACATGAAGATATCATAGTTTCTTATTTTTATCATTTTTATTATTAAAATTAAAAAAATTTAATGTTCATTTATTTTTCAGAGAGAGAGAGAGAGATCGACAGGGTGCAAGTGGAGGGGCAGAGAGGGGGAGACACAGAATCTGAAGCAGCCTCCAGGTTCCGAGCTGGCAGCACAGAGCCTGATGCAGGGCTTGAACTTACAAACCGTGAGATCATGACCTGAGCTGTAGTCAGATGCTTCACCAACTGAGCCACCCAGGTGCCCCTATGGTTTGTATTATTGACGTCTGTATACATAACCTTTATTTCTGATACCATTTATTTCTGGTTCCTTTCTTTCTTGATACATCCCAAGTTCATCAATTGTATTAAACATTTCAAAAGACAACTTTTCTTTCTCTCTTTTTTAAAGTGTTTTTATTTATTTTGATAGAGAGTGAGAGCGAGCGAGCAAGACGGAGAGCAGGTCCACACGGAAAGGGACAGAGAGATAGAGAATCCCAAGCAGGTCTTGCGCTCTCAGTGCAGAGACAGACAAGGGACTCAACCTCAGGAACCATGAGAACATGATCTGAGCTGAAATCAAGAGTTTGATGCTTAACTGACTGAGCCACCCAGGGGCCCTTTGAAGGACAACTTCAGCTTTGCATTTCTTTTCTGTGTTGCTTTCTTTTAATCATTAACTTCTGATCACTATGATTATGTTGCAATTGTTCTTTTATTCTTTTTTTTCAGTTAGGACAGATACCTAGATTGTTAATTTTAAGTATTTTCTTTGTTAATATTAGCATTGAAACAGTATATTTTCATGTAAATATTATTTGATATACTTTCGTTATCAGTCAGATCTAGTTTCCCCAAAATTAGTTCAATCTTGAATACTTAAATCCATGAAATGAGGAGTATTGTTATACTTTTACGTCAATGTTTATATTAATCAGACATCTCCGTCCCCGTTTCTTGCTTTTAATTTCATTCCTTCATGCATCCACTGTTCCCTATAGATTATTCTCTTCTTCTTGAAATGTATTCTTTAAAAATTCCTTGGGTGACCTCCTCCTAAAACTCCAACTGATCTATCTCGGGACTTGTTATGGTGTCCTCCGGGTCTCAAGCTCCTTTTATATTTATCGTCTTGACTTTAAAATCTACTCTGGCTAGATTCAGCTCTGTCTTCTGGTTTATAAATTCTTTCTCCAACTATGTTTAATCTTATGTTTAATATATCTCTTCAGTTTTGTTTTAGTTACTATAGTTTTAAAGTATATTAAAAACAAAAAAGAAGAAGTCATTTATTTTTTGATCTAACATTTCTGGTTATTTTTCATAATGTAACAATTACTCCTTGTTACATACCACTTTCACATCTTAATAAAGTTAAACGCGTTTTATATTTTGTACTGAAAATTCAACTAGCCACACTTTCTGAGGGACTGAGTCATTTTTTGGCTAACTTTCAGAGTATTCCTTTGTCCTTTGTTTACCTGTTTATTTGTGATTTCATATTTGCTAGCACTCTAGTTGTAAAAAAAGTTTTTGAAGAGTTTTATTACTTGTGCATTTTCTAAGAAACAATTTATCTTTGTTTCCGTCAAGTGTTCATGATTTTCAACCAGTAAATACTGAAAACTATTTTTCTACTACTTGAAGTTTATACAAGTAATAAGCATTTCCTAAAATTTACATGCTTCCTGACTTTTCTTTAGGAATTATGAGAGAAAATATTGCCCTAACAGACCTACATCTCCACCATCTACTGCTGAGGGAAAAGATTTCCTCTAGTTTACTCCATGAGTACATCACCTTCTTGGGGATGACCTGGCTTTCTACTGAAGTCTGTGATACAGCCTTTCTCTTCTTCGGGCACAAGGTGTTGACTTTATGCCTTCTCTGAATGTGATTCATTAAAATTCAGGCCTGAGCAGCGCCTGGGTGGCTCAGCAGATCTGACATCTGACTTTGGCTCAGGTCATGAGCTCAGAGCTTGTGAGTTTGAGCCCCACGTTGGGCTCTGTGCTGACAGCTCAGAGCCTAGAGCCTGCTTCCGATTCTGTGTCTCCTCTCTCTGCTCCTCCCCTGTTCATGCTCTGTCTATCTGTCTGTCTCTCTCTCTCTCAAAAATAAACATTAAAAAATTAAAAAACAAATCACAATCATGGGGCACCTGGGTGGCTCAGTCGGTCAAGCATCCAACTTCGGCTCTGGTCATGGTCTCATAGTTCTTGGGTTCGAGCCCCATGTCAGGCTCTGTGCTGACAGCTCAGAGCCTGGAGCCTGCTTCAGATTCTGTGTCTCCCTCTCTTCTGCCCCTTCCCTGCTTACACTCTGTTTCTCTCTCCTTCAAAAAAAAAATCAAACATTAAAAAAAATTTTTTTTAATGCAGGCTTGAGATCACCCAGAAAGAAGTAATTACTGACCTCTGAGTAAACTACTTTTTCTGTCAGCTTAACTATATGTGAAAAAGATACTTATTACAAAGTCTTATCAAGTATTCTTGATGTGGTGTACCAAAAGGAGTTTAAAAGGATATCTACCATAAGACTGTTCATAAGAATAATTTACAATATATTAATATAAATGAAACAAATTCCCTACATTGTCAGGGTCAATGAATACTGTTATGTAACAGCAACAAAGGGATTAGAAGTTTTCCCTGTTATCCCGTAGTATAGTCAACAAGTTATAACAGAGAACACTAAAAATCGTGTCTAGTACAATGTTATTTATATAAAATAACCAATGCATGCATACACAAATATGTAAAAAAATAAACACAAATATACACAACACACACAATTACATTGGGATGGTACATACTAAGTTGTTGGCATGATTTCCCTGGTAGGGCATGGCAAAATAAAGAGATAGAGGGAGGACAGGGGAATTCTAGGAGAAACTGAAAAAAAAATGAAAGAACACTCTAAAATGTGATGTAATATTTATGCCTTTATGTAAAACACTGTGTGTATGCTCAAAGCAAAATATACATTTTGCTCATTTCCTACACACTGGAGTTACAGACTAGATATGTGTAGTCTACTCGTTTGCTAATTCATTTACTAATGGTCCAAACAGTGAGGCCATGGGTGGTGGAATAGAGTTTTCAAGTAGAGCACAACTACTTGATGAAACTGTTTAAGGAGGATTCCAGAAGTCGGGGAGAGGACTGGTAAAGCTGAGATACTTATCAAGACAGATTCGTTGAGTAAGTTACAGTTCTGACATTCAGCATTCCTGAAGTAGAAAATGAAGACCCTTCACTAACACCACAAAAAAATATGGGTTCTGTTGTATTCCGTGAATCTCAATGCAGTCTTAAAATGTATCATGAGGTGTTTTTCTACCTCAAGAAAAGATGCTCCGTGCATCACAAAGAGGATTGCACAGTGTCCAGTTAATTGAATCCCAATGACTGAGTATCCGAAAATCACTTTAAAAGGCTGTTTTGTGAGCAACTGGTGCAACACAATTTTACTTTTGCTTTTGCTTTGAACAAGTCCCAATGTCACCTTTACTCTTTACCATGAGCTTCATTTTATTTGCCTGAGCAACCATGGAAACGCTGTGTCGATGGGTTTTGTAGTACACTACATCTTCGTGACTTTCCACTACAGAGACTACAAGGTTAACCTCAATGTTTCTAGTATTATACCCTAATTTCACAGTACAGCTTTTGGATTATTAGTGTAAATGTGTTTTTCCACTTCAGAGTGTGTTCCACGTTGGCTATTTCCTCATTGATGATGGCATTAATTTAACAGGACTTGAAACTGGATTTTCTTTCATAGGGAGACTGATTTGGGGCAAGATAGTTAAGAGGTGACCACAATGAGAAAGAGCCTTTGTGAGAAAAGTGATTAATTGCTAAGAAGTGTCCATTTCTTCAGATAATTTATGGATCAACAATATTGCTAAGAAAGGCCTAGTTATTCAATAATTTATGAATCAACAATGACTTTTATTTATCATCTTCCAGGGATATAAAATGCTCTAATATCTGGTAAGCTAATTTTGACTTAAAACCAAATGGTTCTTACTAGACTAAACGGGATGGCCAATTTGAACTATTTGTACTGTTGAGTCCAACTCTTATAAAATTAAATTTAAAGCCAAAAAAGTAAGCAGCCAATGGCCCCTTTTCAGCTTTTTGAATGTGCCTTTCCCTTTCTTCTTCTATAAAGACTTTATATATATAATGTTTTCTCTGCTTAAAATGTCCCCTCCCTACCTCTCCTGTCCTGCTACTCTACCATCCCCTATATCTAGTGAAGCACTACCTGACCTTCAGATTTCATCTCACATCCACGGGGAAAATTTTCCTGATTGTTTAGAACAGCTATCCTCTCATGAAACCATTTATTTCTCCTTTTTACACTATAATTGTAATTTTACATTTGCTTGAGTGGTAACATGATTAAAATGTGTGTCTCTCATTAGTCGTGAAGTTTCCTGAAAGACATGGATGTATATGTCCTGATCAAGCACAATGCCTGATGAAGAGTGAGCTCTCCGCATATAACCATTGAATTGATAAAAGAAGTCTATTATTATATAAACCAGCTACAGTCTCAGTACAAGAATGATTCCCATTTCTCAATGCTTACAAGTTTGTTCTTACAAGCAAAATCAACAGTCTTCAACCATAGGGCAGCTACTAATGTGTGTTATTGGTTCCTCGGTGCTATTCAATAGAGGGTGATGGAAGTGCTCATATTTCTAATACCATCCTAAGATGTCTAATACAGTAGTCACTAGCCACATACAACCAAGTACCTGAAATGCAGCTAGTGCAACTGCAGAAATAAATTTTACATTTTATCAGCTTTATTTCTGAAGTTATTTATTTACTTTGAGAGAAAGAGAGACAGAGACAGGAGGAGGAGGAGGAGGAGGGGCTGAAAGAGAGGGAGACAGAGAATCCCAACCAGGCTCTGGGCTGTCAGTGCAGAGCCTGATTTGGGACTCAATCCTATGAACTGTGAGCCAAGATCAAGAAGGCAGATGCTTAACAGACTGAGCCACCCAGGTGTCCCTATTTTAACAATTTAATTTATTTTAATTTTAATAGCTGTATCTGACCAGTGGACATTGTAGTGGAAAGCACAGGATAGTTAATCAGATTATAAAATTACTCCTCCTCTTGCTGAAAAATTCAGCACAACATTCTATGCATGCTGGTGGGAGATAAAAATTCATGATTAGTTAAGCCAAATAAAATAAATAAACAAAACTTACCTCAATTTTTATAGATAAAACCAAAATGTCAATATCAGCAAATAATTTCTGTAAAAAGTAATAACATAGCTTTGTTTTTAAACTTTAATTCTGCCTTCCCTCACCACTAACTTAAGTCAAATGCAGGTGATGAGACACTATTCTTACCCTATCGCATCTTCTTTTTTCATTTTCTACCCATCTTTCAAAACCCCCTTCCAATCCCACATCTTCAAGTGAATCTCCCCTGGCAATATGAAACCACAGTGAACTCTCACTTTCTTAATTTCCCTTGCATTTTCTGTACTGTTCCAAAAGTCCTTTCTCTCAACAATATATGCTTTATATAAGGCAGCTGGGAAAGAACTCTTAAAGTAGATTAACCTTTTAGGTTAATAGGCTTCCTTTAGTCCGTGACTAACACAATGAAGAAAGAGTTAGCTCAGTGACTTGAAAGGATTGTTGTACTTCAGAGAAAAGCCTAACCAGTGTACTGGTTGTCATTTACCCTCTCAGAGAAATTGCCCACAAGATGTGACTTCAAATGTACAAGGGTATATTTAATTGTATCTTCACCCTTGACCTGTCTGAAATATGTTCCCACTATTGAACACGTCTCCCTTACTTAAAATTCCTCTCCTTGCTACTTTGACAACAGCGTAACCTTATTTTCCTCCCTACTTCAAAATTCTCTATCTCCTTTGCAGGCTATCTCCTCTTTTCAGCTAACAAATTTGAGGCAGTGATCAGCTGCATTGCTTTGAACTCATCCTCACTCTCTTCCTTTATTTTTTTAGGTTTGTTTATTTTGAGAGTGAGAGAGAGAGAGAGACAGAAAGAAGAAGTGCATGGGGGAGGGGCAGAGAGAGAGAGAGAATCCTAAGCAGGTTCTGAGCTTTCAGCGCAGAGCCCAATAAGGGGCTTGAATTCACCAACTGTGAGATCATAACTTGAGCTGAAACCAAGAGTTGGACACTTAACCTACTGAGCCACCTAGGTGCCCCCAATCTGTTCCTTTTTTAAACATTCATCTCAGACAGCAGAAATTTACCATATCACATCTAAATTATTCCAGTAATCTCTGGACTATGAGGATTCCCTAATTTTCAGCCACTTTCTAATTCATCCCATTATAGTCTTCTGCAAATGCCATACTCATCAGATCACTTCACTAATGATGAACTAACGGTCTTTCTTGATGGCTGGACTCTCAGGTTCCAATTCCACTATATGATCTTCGAGACCCTCCAACCTGTATCCGTATTCCCTAAGGAGCCAACTGTAGCTGCTGCATCTGTGTATTATAAATCACTTCTCCATCACAGACAAGTCATTCTACAAACAGGCAGCATGTTGGTCTAGTTCCTTTGCTTCCAGGCCTTTCCTATGCTCATTCTCCTCCTTTACAATGTCTGTATTCTTCTATATAGCCTGCCTACCTCATTCATCAAGCTCATCCTTGACTTACATTCTGAACATAAAATTTTTCCAATGACTTGGAATCCCAGGATCTTTACCTACCTCAGCAGTTATAAAACTGAACATCCTCAGGGACAAGGTGCATAAGAGTGAAATGGACAACATAAGTTAGATAAAATCATGCTTTTTTTAAAATATGAAGCACGTGGGATTTTTTCATTCCTCCCTAGAAACTGGCTCCCATTTTAATCTAAAACACAATTAAATATCAAATTCTTATATTTTTCCTCACTCTTACTGGAGGTACAAGGAAAGAAAACAGTTTGCTTAATATAAGAGAAACAGCGGCACAGTCATGAGGACCAAGAGCCACTGAGTCATGAGGACCAAGAGCCTTGGTGTCAGAAAGACACTCTGGAATAGCACTGACCATGGCAGTCTGAGAAGCACATGCTTAGTCCAATCGGTACACCACTTAATAAGAACCTGCTAATTACCATGAGAGAATACGGATCAAGTGTTGATAGGCAATACTTTTGGGAAAATCTAGGAATCCTACCACCATTACTCTTTTGAAGAATTCAGTAGTCAGGGTGCACTTAAATACTATTTAATACTATTTGATAATTGGAATCCTGTTACTAGATATGCTCAGGGTCCCTGCTCAAATATATCCTAAGGTTTTGAGAATACAGCTATTTTTAAAAATATATTTACTTCTTTATTTTGAGAGAGAAAGATGGGCGAGGGGGGGTGGGTACAGAGATGGGCAGAGAGACAGAATCCCAAGCAGGCTCTGTGCTGTCAGCACAGAGCTGACTGAGGCTCAATCTCATGAACTGTAAGATCATGACCTGAGCCGAAATCAAGAGTCCAATGCTTAACCGACTGAACCACCCAGGCAACCCAATGCAGCTTTACTTATACATGTATTTAATCTCCCCCAATGTGTGGCACATGACTAGGCCCATGAAAATCAAAGTGACACTGTTCTTTAACAGCTGTTTATTTTTATGTCTGCTCCAAAATATCACTTTGGATAAAATTATAATCTTTCTACAGCTGCTTCACATTAATTGTAAGAAAAACATAAATGAATGACAGATTACACATGCTCAATAAACATTCTGACTAAATGAATGATATTCACCATATGAAATAGACCTATGTGTTCTTAGGAGAAAAAAGTGTTACAGAGGGTTTTTTTTTTTAACTTCTAAGGCTACTGTCATAACATTACTAGTAGGATACTAAAGTCCCTGCCTAGTTAATTTTGGGGGGTAGTCAAATGACTAGGATCTGGTAATTACAGTCAGGACCATATCATATTGGTTATAACTAAGATGATCCAACATAGATATATAGCTACAAAGTAATTATAATCACAATAAAAAATATGCACATTTCAAGTGAAAATAAAACCAGGAAAAACTGAATCCATACCAGGTAAGATCCTAAAAAGAGAAAGCATATAGAGTATGACCATATATAGCATCTATTTTATATACTTTCTGTAATACTCATAGGTATTCTTTTTAAGACTACTCTGGATAACCAGAAGAGTAATAATATAAAAAGGAGTCTCAGAAAATCTTTTGATCTTTTCAAGATTTGCCCTGTCAAGTCTGTAAAAATTAACTTTGTAGTATCTGGAATGAGTCCTTAATTACTACAGGCTTAGGTACCACTGGGGGTGGAAAAAATCTGTACCTTAATTGTTGCCATTTTATACTTTAGAACATATTTACAAAAATAAAAATGGGCTGCTATTTACTAAATACCAAAAATAGTCCAGCTCTAATTGGGCTCAACTTGACCCTTAACACTGCCAAAAACTCACCTACAATGAAAATACCTCATTATCATAGGCAATGTTCCATAGGTTAATATATGCTTGCTAGCTCATTGTGGCCACTCTTTCCTGGGACTTGTGTATGTGTTAATGTTTGATGTATTTCAAAATGATGATGAGTTTTGTTTCCATATACACAAGAAAACTTTCTGAGATGCCTGATTTCCCACTAGATGTATGCTCAACTAGAACTGAATATATTGCACACTCTAGGTGAAGCTTTCTTACTGTTAAACATTAAAAAAATTTTTTTAATGCTTTTTATTTATTTTTGAGAGACAGAGAGAGATAGCGAGTGCAGGGGAGGGTCAGAGAGAGAGGGAGACACAGAATCTGAAGCAGGCTCCAGGCTCTGAGCTGTCAGCACAGAGCCTGACATGAGGCACGAACCCATGAACTGTGAGATCATGACCTGAGCCAAAGCTAGATGCTCAACCGACTAAGCCACCCAGGTGCCCCTGTTGAACATTTTTAATGCCAGAACTTATATATGGGATATTAATATCACAGATATGGATTTAATTTAAATTCTTATTTTACATAACTATTTATAAAAAGAACTGGTCATTTACCTTGTGATTCTATTGGGGAATAACTATGCTCCTGACCAAAAAGTATTTTGGAAGTTTGCAAAATATATATAAGTCTGGGTCAGGTTGGCAGAAACGTGAAATTACTTTTTTTTATGTATTTTTATTCATTTATTGTTTTTGAGTCCTTTATATTTTTATAATGGACTCAACTTATTTTGCCTTAAAATATAAAATGATAAGGACAGAAAAATAAATGGTATACAGAAGAAAAGGAGAGAGAAGTCCAACTGTGCCCCTCTTCACAAACATCCACTACACGTGGCAAATTGACTTCTTTGCTCTTTCTAGAAATCTAGCCCCTTGCCATTATTAATACCCCTGCTTCAATCCAGCATTCTATTATTGGAAGATAATAATAAACCCTATGTGAGGTTTCCTACCTCAATCATGTCACTGTTCCTTCTCTTATGACTGAACTCACCACAATCAATCATCTACCTATCAATCCATACATTCACATGTCCATCTATTTACCTATCAACTCTCTCTCTAACTTTACAGCACAACTGACCTCAGTCCATCTTTATCATTTCTCTCATTCTCCGAACCCCATTCTTGACTTCTACAGTTTCTAAATGTATAGTAATTACCCCAACAGGCACCATGCCATTTCACATCTATGATTCATTTATTCCACTACCCAGCTGGCATTCCACATCTTCTTCACCCAGATACCTATTTCTTAATATTCAAATGTTATTACCGGTCAACATCTGCCCCAGGTAGCCTACCCCATCTTTCCCCTTACACTCCGCCTTCAGACCAGATTAAAGCTTTATCTTTGTGATTCTGTAACATCCTGAGTTTACCCCGTCACTTTACCTATCACATGGCATAAACTCCATGACGGTAGCAACCATGCCTGTAACATTCTAGGCTATGATGGGGTTATACTTGCTACCTACTAGGAATTCACAGATTTTCGCTGAAAGAATGAAAATGTATCATGATATAACTGTGACTCATATGAATGAGATGAGTTAGACCCATAAGATACTGATTTTGCCCCACTCCCTGTGGATAATATCTCATTCTGTTCCTTTTCGTATCTCTCTCCAGTACCTGGAGTACCTAGCATAGAAACTGGTATACAGTAGGTGCTTAGTAGATATGTGTTGAACTGATTTATCCTTTTATTTCTCTTTTTATTTCTTGAAGCTGAGCTCTGGTCTCTTCTTCCCCATTTACCACCTCTATTTTTTTTATTTGTCTTCCTGTCTTGTGGCACCAATTGGAAATAAAACAAGAGAAGACTAATCAGTGTAGAGGCTGGTATCCCTAACCTCAGACACAAAAAAAGTAGGTAGAAAGCCTCATTTATCTGAGGATAAGGAAAAGTGACCTGGGCATTCCACTCTAGGACAAATGGGCAGTATGAACTTACTGGTTCCATACCAGCTACACAGAAATTTTAGAGAGTTTCCTTAGAGACTTGTCCTCCTCATCACTGTCTCACGGTGCTAGGCCAAGAATGACAATATCATAAAATATTTCCTTTTCTCTAGCCCACCATCTCTCTCTCCACTGCTGCACTCTCAGGAGGGAGGGCAATGGACTAGCCTAGGAAAGAAAGAAACCAAAATAAAGGGAATAAATAGAGAGTCACAGAAACCCCTATTAATATGACATTTTGCTTTCTCTTACAAATTTCTGGCTCTCTATCTAGTGCTGATGATTGTGAAAATCCATAAAATGAAAGAATTATGGATTTTTACTGTTGTTGTGAGGATGCAATTATATAACTGCTGCCTGTAACACAGCAAACACCCAAGAGTGAACACATCATTACAGCTGTTGTTCCTGTCCCACGGAGTATTCCGTCTGCAAGTCAAAAACCATCTAGCGCCTCAGACAGCTTTCATTTGAACATATTCATACTCAAAGGCTAAGCCCTGGACCAGGGATTCTTAAAAGCAGACCTATCAATGTTGGGCTTTCCTATACACTGAAGAATGTAAAGCAGTGTCTCTGGACTCTACCCACTAGATATTTGTAACTACATCTCCCAGTGAATAGTGACAATCAAAAGGTCTCCAGACATAGCCAGACATCTTCTCAAGACAAAGTATCTCCCAGTTGAGAACACTGGTTTCGGGTACCTATTCTCTACCACCAGACTCCTCAATTATTTATAACATTCTTTTCTAACTGAAATAAAATATGCTTCCTTGTAATCATGGGTCATTGATACACAGCATGTACATGTCTCCCACTAGTCAGCTATGAGGGTAATGTTTTACACACCATGTACACTCATGCTCTGTGAAATAGAGATAGTTTGTAGATGGCTTTTCTTCCCAAATATGCCAATAAATGTGCAATAAGCATTCACTTTAATGCACAAATCTTTCTGGAGTGCTACAGTGCAGTGGCAGTGATAAATTAAAAAGTAACTTAAACAAACACTGGAAAAATATTATAAATATGTATTAATCATAATCCTCAATTCCCTATGATAATTTTAAAGTTATTTTGCAGTTAAAAATGGAAGACCTATTATTATATTAAGTTTATAGAGTTGAAGATGAAGCAAATAATATAAAGCTCCAATTATACTATATTTTCTTGGAACTGTGAACAAAGTTTTAGCCCTGATTAACTGTATGATGATTTAAAATGGTACATGTGCATCAATTAAGAAAATAATTTTGCAAAGAAATCTCTACACTCTATCACCCAAGGAATTTTTGTTTGTTTTAGTTTTGTTATCTAGTAAGGCAATAATAATACATTACTATTGAATATGTTAGATGGGCCAAGCATTGTGCTTAGTGGTTTATTTATATTATCATACAACTTTATAAGGAAAGTATTTGTAATTTCTCTACCAATCAACAGAGATTAGGATTTATAGTGATAACAAACAATTTCAAAATTTCAATGAGTTGGAATGGAACTCCAGATGTTATCTTTTTGCATTAGGGCACAAGATGACAGACATTCTCCATCTTGAACATTGTGATGATAAAGAAAAGAAAGATTTTGAAATTTACAAGCACTTTTAAAGCTTTCCACTCACATTCCATTGTTCAAGACAACTCACATGACCACACCTAACATCAAGGGGCCACAGAGAGTATAATTTTACTAGGTGCTCAGAAAAAGAGGACTACAAATATCTTGAAACAACATTAACCACCACCATAGTATCCTCATTTATAGATGAGAAATATGTCACTGGAAGGTTAATTACCGGCTCATTGTCACACAGGCATTAAGTGTTAGAAATGGCACTTGAACCCAGATATATCCATTATGCAAAGTGACAACTATTTCCCCCTCTACTCCCTCCTCCATACAAAACTAATGGCTTGAAATAATGACCATTTAGTTGGTCCACCATCCTATCTGTTGGCCATTTGTGTTACACTCTTATAGATGATTCTTTTAAGTTGGGATAATTTTAGCCAGGCTCACTCAGGTGTCTATGGTCAGCTGTCATGTCTAATGGGAACTGCCTAATCTAAGTTCAGTTACGATGACACATCTCTGTTTCACATAATCTCTCATCTTTTAGCAGGCTAGCCCCTGCCTCCTCTCATGGCTAGGTGGCAGAGTACTGAAGGAAAAGGACATGTGCAAGACCAGAATGTCGTATCTTTGCATCTAGTACATTCTATGGGCCAAAGCCAATCACAACGCCAGTCCAGTTCAAAGGATGGAGAAATACACTCCACCTCTTGATGGAGTGTCAAAAAAAAAAAAAAAAAGATGTAAAAAATTATCTTGCAAAAAAGCACTGAGAAAGAAAGAGGCAGTTTGATTTAAGAGTTTACAATCTTAACATTATGCTAGACTATCATGATTATTTCCTCTAATACCGGGATGTAGTTCAATGGCACTGCCCTAAATTTTTATTTGTAAAAACTTATGATCTATTCTGTTTTTTTTAAACATTGCATTTTCATTTAATTCTTTTATAAGACCTACAGAGCAAGATCAAAGACAAATAAAACAAGTAAGTGGTACACTGCATCTAATTATTTCTCTTCAAAACAGTTGCAAAAATAGCACATCTAGTAATTATCCATATGGTGATGTTATTTCAACATTTCAAAACTCTCAATTGGAGCTCAAATATGATAAAAAGTAAGTCAATATCACGTCAAGCAGTGATTTTAAACGGGAACTGTTAACAAGATATTGAATTGGTACTTTTAAATTTCCTGGTGGTTCTTAAAAGGAAATGTTGCTAGCCAGAGTTCCTCTTCATTTTGAAAAATCAATTCCTTATAAAGTCCTACTTCCTATGTCCCTCGGAAGGAGAGAGGGTACAAAGCACAAAGCCTTGTCCATGGTAATTGCTCGATAAACATTTCGTCTGATGGAAGCAGTCTTTTTTCATATAAGAATTGTAACCAGGACACATTTAGAAATTTAAGGTAAAAGACAAAAAGGGATGTTTAATCCAAATTACATTTCAGTCTCAGGCAACTTTAAAAGTAAATGATTTTTTTAACGTTTATTCATTTTTGAGACAGAAACAGAGCATGAGTGGGGAAGGGGTAGAGAGAGCATGAGACACAGAATCAGAAGCAGGGTCCAGGCTCTGAGCTATCAGCACAGAATCCGACACGAGGCTTGAACCCACAGACCATGAGACCATGACCTGAGCTGAAGTCAGACACTTAACGAGTGAGCCAAGCAGGCGCCTCTGAAAGTAAATGATTTTCAACATTCATGGAATTATTGTAGATTAGTCATCTTGCACATAATTTCTAGTTTCCCTCCAAATTATGTAGATAATAAGAAATCTCTTCCATCCCTTGCCCCCATTTTTTCCATGTAACTCAAAGAGAGGATTTTACTTCTATCATTCTCTTTACTCTGGATAGAATACACCTGCTCAAAGAACCAATTATCTATTAGTTTTCAGTATGTGACCTTTTCAAGGTGGGAGCATTTGAAAGATTTACTCCACTCCACGGATGTAAGGCAACAATACAGGACAAGGCAATTAAGAGAGGTCCATGGAAGTCAGACAGAAAGAGAAGGAAGTCACACCCAAAACAATGAAAACGATATCAGTAGCAGCAACAAAGCTAAGAAACACAGAGCCAGAAATGCTAGACTAGACATTTCAACTTAG
This sequence comes from Suricata suricatta, assembly GCF_006229205.1. Lineage (NCBI taxonomy): Eukaryota > Metazoa > Chordata > Mammalia > Carnivora > Herpestidae > Suricata > Suricata suricatta. The sequence goes on from NC_043711.1 coordinate 43,685,292, forward strand.
CTTCACACAGTGAATGGGCCTGGCAGTACAAATGAAAGCAAGTTGTTCAACTAACTGCTGCCTACATTGCCACCCACGTGATGAGGTCCCAGGGTGGGGCATTTCCTAAACTCAGGGAAGGGAAGCCCGGAGCGCATCAACTTTGCATTATCTCTCTCTTTCCTCATCCCTCATTGTCTCATTGACATTTTCCACTCCCTCCTTGCTGTGCCTCTTTAAAATAACATATGTGTGTATATATCTCTATCAATATTGATGTCAATGTAGATATATTATAAAATACTAATCATCTCTCCTTTATTAGCTATATTCTCCAGTAAAGATCTTGTTCACTTGTTCACTTTACTATAATACAATAATAGGCAATAGATGTTAGTTTTGACTATGTACCAGGGATTTTTTTAATTTAAAAAATGTTACATTTATTAATTTTTAAGAGACAGAGTAAGAGAGAGTGTGAGCGGGGAGGGGCAGAAAGAGAAGGAGACACAGAATCTGAAGCAGGCTCCAAGCTCTGAGCAAGCATTCAGTACAGAGCCCGATGCGGGGCTCAAACCCACAAACTGTGAGATCATGACCTGAACTGAAGTTGGACACTTAACCAACTGAGTCACCCAGGCACCCCTATTTTCCTTTTTAATAAACTGTTTGTTTTTTAAGAAAAGTTTTAAGTTCAAAGCAAAATTGAGTGGAAAATATACAAAAACAAACTTAACATGGATGAAAGACTTAAATATGAGATAGGAAAAAATCAAAACCCTAGAGGAGAAAGCAGGCAACAACTTCTTTGACCTCAGCCACACCAACTTCTTACTCGACATGTCTCCAAAGGCGAGGGAAATAAAAGCAAAAACGAACTACTGGAACTCATCAAGATAAAAAGCTTCTGCACAGCAAAGGAAACCACACACACACACACAAAACAAAAAGGCAACTGATGGAATGGGAGAAGATATTTGCAAATGACATATCAGAGAAAGGGTTAGTATCCAAAATCTAAAAAGAATGAGTTTAATAAATTCAACACTCAAAAATCAAATAATCCAGTGAAGAAATGGGCAGAAGACATGCAGATGGCCAATAGACACATGCAAAGATGCTCAACAATGCTCATCATCAGGGAAATATAAATCAAACCCACACAAATACCACCTCACACTGGTCAGAGGGGCTAAAATTAACAACTCAGGAAAGAACAGATGTTGGTGAGGATGTGGAGAAATGGGAACCCCCTTGAACTGTTGGTAGAAATGTACACTGGTGCAGCCGCTCTGGAAAATAGTGTGGAAGTTTCTCAAAAAATTAAAATAGAACTACCCTATAACCCAGGAATAGCACTACTAGGAATTTATCCAAAGGATACAGGAGTGCTGATGCATAGGGGCACATGTATGCAAATGTTTATAGCAGCATTTTCAACAACAGCTGAACTACAGAAAGAGCCTAAATGTCCATCAGCATATGAATGGATAAAGATGTAGTTTATCTATACAATGGAATACTACTTGGCAATGAGAAAGAATGAAATCATGCCATTTGCAGTAACATGGATGGAATTGGAGAGTATTAAACTAAATGAAATATATCAGAGAAAGACAGATATGTTTTCACTCACATGTGGAATTTGAGAAACTTAACAGAAGACAAGGGGGGAAGGGGAAAAATAATTTCAAACAGAGAGGGAAGCAAACATATGGAACTCTTAAATACAGAGAACAAACAGGGTTGAGGGGGAGCCTGCAGAGAGGGGGAAATGGGTGATGGGCATTGACGAGGGCCCTTGTTGGGATGAGCATTGGGTGTTGTATGTAACTGAAGAATCATGAGAATATATTCCAGAAGCCAGAAGCACACTCTATACATTGTATGTTAGCTAACTTGATAATAAATCTTATTTTAAAAAAAGAAAAAGAAATTTACATTTCTTACACACACACACACACACACACACACACTCACACACACGTGAATGGAAAATACAAAGGGTTCCCATATACCCCATCACCACACGCTCACATCCTTTACGCTCTCAAGATCCTCAACCAGAGTGGAACATTTCTTACAGTTACAACTGATAGGCCACATTGACACATCATTATCATCCAAAGTCCATAGTTTAAATTAGGGTTAATTCTAGGTGTTGTACATTCTATGAGTTTTGACAAATGTGCAATGACACATATCTACCGTTAAAATACCATACAGGATGGTTTCACTGCCCTAAAAACCCTCTATGTTCTGCCTATTCATCACCTCCCCATTGTCCCTCGGCAACCACTAATCCTTTTACTGTCTCCATGGTTTTTGGCTTTTCCAGAGTATCATGCAGTTAGAATTATACAGAATGTAGCCTTTTCAGATTGGCTTCTTTTACTCAGCAATATGCATTTGAACTTCCCCCCATGTATTTTTCATGAAATGGTAGCCCTTTTTTTCTTGGTGCCAAATAATATTCCATTTTCTGGATGTAGTATGGCGTATTTATCTACCCCTCTAAACATTTTTTTATGCATGTAAATACAGAGATAGAGATAAAAAGCTACATATTAAGGGGATTTGATCATCCTGATGACCATATTATCCTTATTGAACAAATCAGGTCTTAAAAGAGAAATTAAGTGACATAGCCAAGATACCTTGGATTAAAAAAGTGATCAACGTAAGACATGAACTGAAATCTTTATGCCTTCAAAGCCTGTCTTCCCTGCTATAAATATAGGACAAAACAGTTTACATGTTTCCCAAAACTACATTAACCGAAGTGTTCTTTATTTATGTAACACTCCCCTGTTTTTCCCTCAGGGAGTTAAGTTTTGATAGAAACAAAAAGCACTATACCAAGACTACTGTATTTTTGTTTTAAAAGAGAAGAATAAAATAACAATAGCAACAAATCAACAGTTATGATTTATCTTTTGAGTGCACCCAGAAAATAAAGCTCTTTAGCTATTCTAAACATGTGCTAACTCTACTTTACACCATGTGTCGTGAAAAGATATGTATTTGTTAAACTGTCTCAAGACCTCAGATTAGAAATTCTTTCCCACATCCTTTTCATTCACAGTGAAGATAAACCTCAATTCCAAGTATTTCACCAGACGAGATGTCTAGGTTCTCGCCTAGGAGGTTTCAGCATCTACAGACCAAATTGGAGGTAAAGAAAACAGAAGAGCCATCATTGGGAAGGCCTGTTTAAAATTTAACAGTAGGCTCTGACACAAACAACGTGTCACTCTCTTCTGATGCCTGTCCTTTCAAAGCAAACTGCCAACCGGTCTTTTTATATCCACTTGAAAATATATCATCTACACTTCCCGCTTCAGTTTTACTTGAACAATCATCTGTTTGCCTTCCCGGCAGCACAATCCCACAGGAGTTTTTAATTCCATGTATTATAGAATGTTATGGTAGCTCAGACCATGGGTTAAAGCCACAGAGACTTCCTTTAAAAGTTCTTATTCTCAAGAAACTATGCTTTTTACAATAAAATCTAATTCACTTTTTCAGAGTGTTGAGAAACAAACGAACAAAAACATTAAGTGGAAAATAAATACTCAATTAGATTTTCTTCTAGACATCTAAGAATAAAGAAATGTATAAATGACAGGAAAAATCTCAGCCAGGATTCAGTTCAGTAAATATGTTCTTTCTAATTCTGAAAAACAAAGTCCTTACTTGATAGAAGGAAAATTTAGTTTGGATTAAAAAATCAGTTATACGGAGATTGAGGACCCTAAAAAGTGAGGAAAGGAAACAAAAAGAAGTCTTATGTTGATACTGTTACTTATGTGTGAAGGAACAGAGAAAGTCAGTGGACACGGTACAGAGAATGAGGGGGAAAAGGTACCACATTTCTTCACATCTCCCAAGAAAGAATTATTTAATTGTAGACTTAATTTCAGAATATAATGAGTAACTAGAATTTGGAGTAATGGAAACTTCTAGTGCGGATCTCTCAGTATTTAGTGCACTTTTTCTATAACATATCCGTCATCGGTCCCATTTCCCCCCAGATTATACAACAGGTTCCCAAGTGACCTAGCAAAGTGGTGAGGCTATAGAAGATCTGGTCAGCCACACTTTTTTTTTTTTTTAATGCTTATTTAGTTGAGAGAGAGGTGGGGGAGGGACAAAGAGAGAGGGAGAGAATCCAAAGCAGGCTTCATGTGCTACCAGCACAGAGCCTGACATGGGGATCCATCTCACAAATGACATGAACTGAAATAAACAGTTGGTTGCTTAACCCACTGAGCTACCCAGGCATGCCTAGCCAGCCTCATCTAATGCAATTACCCTCACTCATTGCACTGTTGTGGCCATGGATGGAAGTGAAGGATAGCTTACATTTACCTCTTCTCTACACATATAAAGCTTCCCAAGAAAAATATCAAAGTACTGACTCAAATGGTGATTTAAAAAAAGAAGAAGAAAGAAAGAAAAAGATTGTCACATGTAGCAATACTTCCTGAGGAGAAAAAAAAGATATATATATATATATATTTATATATACACACATATATTGCACTTTTTCTTTCTTGGTCAGGCTTTGCAGAAAGCCTGAGGTAATTTCCAGAATTTCATTCCTCCTGAATATTACATATTGGTATCTCTTCCCTCAGATTCTTCTAGTATCAGAGATTGATGGATTTCAGTGAGAATTGTTGTTGTTATTTATTTGGGTAAGACCTCACTCGGTTTAAAACTATACCTTGAATTATTTCTGCTAAGACCAGTCTAAGCCTGGATATCATCATCTCTCACCTGAATTAATATAACTGACTCCTAAGAGGCTCTCCACATCCATTCCTCTACCACTCCATCCTATTCAAATCCAATCTCAACAGATTCCTCAGATCTTTAAACATGTCAATCAGAGTATAATTGGAGTGTAGACAGGAAACACAATGATTCTCTTCTGTGCTTCGGGTAAATCCAGAACTTTGATGAGGCCTTGAGGGTTGTATGAAAAGATCTGCCCACCCTCATTTTGTGCAACCCACTTTCACCCACTTACCACAATGTAGCTACAAAAGACAGACAACTCTGGGGGATTTTCAGGGAAGGATTGGGGGGCAGACTGTAACAAGTTCATACAGTGCCCTGGGTGCAGTTGCTTGAGCATTCAACTCTTGATGTTGGGTCAGGTCATGCTCCCAGGGTCATGATCCCAGGGTTGTGGGATCAAGCCCCACGTTGGGCTCTATGATGAGCAAGGATCCTGTTTAAGACTTTCCTTCTCTCTCTCTCTGCCCCTCTCTCTCTAAAATAAAAACTTAAAAAAATTATAAGAAGAAGAAAAAACCAAGTTTATATACTACTTTAGAGAAAATTAAAAAAAATAAGGCTAGCCTCTGGGATGATGAATTTAAGAAATGATATACCTCTTGGGAAGATAAATTAGAAAAAGTTCCATCTAACACAGCCCAGATGTGTTACACTAGTGTGTAAGATACACAGTGGGTGGAGCCCTAGGGCCGGAGAGCCTGGGGTAGAGCACTCCCACACAATTGTCTCTGGTGTCCTTCCCCCGGTGTTCATGTCCTCCATATTCTCTATTCTCCTCCTCCCTCGTTCCCATTTTCCTTTATGCACATAGTCAAGATTTCCTCAAACTTAAGGGTTTTCCAGATTTCCACACCACTAATAATAATGTCATTAAGTATTTCTATGCTTGTTTTTGGTGTTTAATAACTTTGGCCTCATTTGACTGTAAGTCCCATTAGGCCAAGTGTTCTATCTTATTCACCATGCATGACATCTCTCTTAGCCCATAACAGGCACATAATATACATATAATACATATTTAACAAATAAATCCATTTGGTTATGGGCAGCAACTTTTAGCGCTGGCTCCACAACAGAATCACCTAATGAGCTTTTTAAAAACTCTGATGCCCAGAACCCACCTCAGAAACCTTATTTAAATGGTCAAAAATGAAGCTCAGACATAAAAGTTATTAAAAATTCCCCTGTGATTATAATATATCGCTGGTACCAACACTCACTGCTGCTGCAGTTTAGGGCTTCTCAAACTTTCCAGTGCATAAGAAGCACCTGGAGGTCTTATTAAGCTTAGGATTTTCCTTTGGATGCTCTGGGGCATCTGAAGCTCCTGCATCTCCTCAAGCTCTGCAGCTCTGTGGACCACACGTTGAGGAGCAAAGGCAACAAGCCTGTTATAAGCTTCTCTTCTTACTTCCAGTCAATCAAATTACACAAAAAGCAATTATCTAGGGGGAGCCTGGGCTACACGAATACCAACAGACTTGGATTAGCTGGGGAAAAAAAGGGACTGAGTGAAATCATTAACAGTTGTACACTGGTTTACCAACCGTTATTGAACATTTCCAATACATATAGAGAGAGAGATGTTCTAGAACCTTGCTATTATAGAGACTGTGATAATGATCACAGTTTATTATATGAACCAGGGAAGCATGGGTGTCAGTAATGTGGTTAAGGCCCGTTAGAATCAGTGATTGTCTTCCTATAAACTGAGCAGTGAAGTCGGTTGGCTGACTATATTTGACATTTAGCTTCTGGACATAGTTTCTTGAGCTTCTGGCTTTAAAATCTGTTTTCCAGATTCTTTCCCTATCTCTGGGGTGAGGAGAGGGGAGGAGAAAAAGAAAAGAATGCTTTCGGCTTCACACGATGTTATTTACCTCCATCGGGGTTTGAATCTTTTGAACTTCTATAACTAACTAGAAAGCGCTGTAGAGCATGAATTCCATGGAAGAATGGACACGCTCCACCCAAGCAGTAACAGATTCTGAAGGGAACGCACATGGAACGCCAAGGCGACTCTACAGAAAATTAACCTGATGCAAAGTTGTCTTTCATGTAGAGCCTGTAGAGGCTTACTGTCACACATGTGAGCTAGTAAGCTGTTTTATTATATGGAATATCTACTGCACATCACAACTAATCTTTGTTTTTCCCTGGTACTTGTTAAAATCTTATTAAAAACAGAGAAATCTAGTGATGCTTATATATAAATGAAATCTTCATTTATTTCACGTTCTAGAAGATTAGCCTCAGTGTCGTATAGAATGTGTTAAAAATTTACAAAGAGGCAGTTCTAAGAACTAATCAAACATTGAAAAGAAAGCAAAGGAAAAAACAGCTAAATTTGAGAAAAGCATGATGCAATCTTAATTGCTATGGTTCACTTCAAAATGAAATACAAAGGATATTGCATAATTCTGTCCCATTTTGAGAAAATACAGATTAAACATTATTTTGATAAACTAGATCTATAAGTTATTTAATCACTTCATTGATTTAACAAGTATAGAAAGTTTTATTTATAATTTAAGTGACCTGATGGATAACACTGGTAATACCTAGCCATGCAACAATTAAAATCTCATTTCCACTTTTTTAAAAAGTTTACACATTTATTAAATTTTTAATTTGTTTCTAAGAAAATATCAATCTTTCAAGTTTTGCATCCCTCTCTCTCCCCAACTCTCTCTCCCTCCTCCGTTCCCCCTGGTTCTCCATTAGGTCTCTGAGGGTTGTGGGGGAAGGGGGAGGGGGGAAAAGAGGTGGTGGTAATGGAGGAGAGCACTTAAGGGGAAGAGCACTGGGTGTTGTATGGAAAACAATTTGACAATAAAATATTATGGAGGAAAAAAAATAATCCGCTTCCAGGTGGGAAGCAGTGATAAAACAACTGAGGAAGGGAGAAGGGGATTCAAGCAAGGTGTAAGAGACATTGTTTTGAGAAATAAATAATGTACAAATACTTCTCAAAGAAAAAAAAAGAAAATATCAATATTTTAAATAAATATTAACTACTTATTTTCTCTTGATGACTTAGGAAAATCCCAACATAATGCATTTGGGAAACTCTCTGAGGATATATACTAAAGTTGGAGGGGTCTATGATAATTTCTAGAACTTCTTTTAAATCAAAACTTAAAAAAATTAAGTTTCTTTATTTATTTTGGCACAGAGCCAGTGCAAGTGGAGTAGGGGCAGAGAGAGAGGGAAACAGAAAATTCCAAGTAGGCTCCACACTGTCAGTGCAGAGCCTGACATGAAGCTCAATCCCACCAATCATGGTAATGTGACTTGACCCAAAACCAACAGTTGGATGCTTAATCGACTGAGCCACCCAGGCACCCTTTAAATCAAAATACCTTTAATAAACCCTATGTTAAAAGTTAAATTTCATTGCAAGTATGGAAATGTTTACTAAGATAAAAAATGGAGTCTAGACATCAAATTCAAAGAAATATGGTTTAAAAAAATGTGGCAGGATATTTCCAAATAACTTTGCTAGTAAAAATATCCATTGGTCTAGAGTCTGTCTTCTTTTTACCCAAAATAATTATATGAGGATCTTTGATCCACTCTCATCTATGAAACATAGTATTTCTATTCTCTTTTAAAAATGTCTATGGGAACATTAGAGATGAAGTAATTAAGAGGTTCTTAGAAGAAAGGATTTGATTTTGTTGTGGCTGTTCAAGGCTCCAAACTTCTTTGCTTATATTCTCTTATTTCTTTGCCTTTTTTCCTCTCAGTTAAATTGTTGAATTCCATCATCCCTACTGTTATGACATTTTCCCCACTGCTTTTCAAAATTCTGACATTTCATATTTCAAGGATGTGATTCTTCCCTTGGAGCATCGATCTCACCACTCCTTGGCAGTGTTGGATCAGCCCATTTGGTTGTCTCAGCTCTGGTCGCCTGCCTCCACCCACCGAGTCTTTGCCTGGAAGGATACCCTCAGTCAAAATAAGATAAGTTAAAGTCTAGACAGATTGTTGTTGTTGGGTAATAAGAAATGGATTCTTTTACCTGCTGGAACTTTAAGAGTGGATCATGTTGGAAAGATGGTTTAAAATCTAAATACCACCAATTACTTAGGGAATAGCATAACGGAAATGAAGATTTCAGAAGCCTAGGTTGATATCTAGACTCTTTTGGGTTCTGGTGTGTGAACACTCAGAAATCCTGAATCCAGATTCCAACACTAACTCTTTAGGCTCCCTGGGCAAATTCTTTTATTTCTGTGAGCCTAGCTTCTTAACTCGTTAAATGCACATGACACTACTTACCTCACTGAATTGTTGTAAAGAGAACAAAAAATAAGATAAGGAATGAGATCATTCATAAGTACCTAATAAATGAGAGCTATTTCTTTTTAATCATTATTGCTGAGTAAAGGTTGACCTTGATACTAAAGAGATTTAGAGCACAAATAGAAAGAATCAGAGACAATGCTTTTGTAATACAGAGTTCATAAGCATAAATATTTGGGTAGAAATATATGCCTCTAAAGTCCTGTGGAACAAAGGAAAGCACTAGATTTCTAAATTTCATGGATATATATTAAAAATTATATGCACTGATCAATAAAGTGTGAAGGGGCTGATGAAACAGACTGTATTTTTCTGGGACAGTAATTTTGTTCTATGAATTATTTATAAGGAGAATGAAGTAGAAACAAAAGAAATATGAAAGCATAAGGCTTACCTTATCAGTCATAATCTTTCAAACATCACTGATGAAGTTATAATCATTTGCCACATGCTGGGACATCCACGAACAATGTAACATTGTGTCATGTAAAATGTATCATAATATGTAAAAGAAATTAATCCCTGGTGAGTTGTTAAGTGTCTGCTCTGGGTTTCTCTAACTGTGGATTTTTCTTCTTATAGCAAAGATAAAATGTGAAAATTGGTAAAAAAGACCTTGGGGGAGGGGATTTATTACACAAGAACACTTCAACATTGGTCTTCTTAGCATTTATTACACAATGGGCAATAAATGCCGCCAACAAACCACAGACATCTAAACGTCATTTTGCTTACAAGGGGACTGAAGACCAGACAGCTTAAGCGAGTATCACAAGGTAACAAAGCCAGCTAGCAAAAATGTCAGAAGGAGAAGCAAGGCTGTATGATTGTCAGTCCTTCATCCTTTCCATTTCGTGCCCTGCCAAATTTATAAAGCAACTGTGTCAAGAAGTAAAAACAGGAAGTCAAACTTCATTTTACGCTGAATTTCATATTAGATTAAGTAAGTTTTAGTGGTGCTAAAAATGCATACCAATTACGTGGCAATTAGATGGTGCAGTACCATCTTCTAAATGCTTTACGTGTATTAACTCATTTAATTCCTGATGAAGGCATTATCATCACCATTAATTGCTACTTTTAGTTTATAGATAAGGATGCTGAGTCATGGCCTGGTTAACTCAATCTTATCATCTGATAATGTATTTTTTTCTTCTTTTTGATGGATGCCTATATAAAGTCGGAAATAACTATAGCAAAGAATAAATGCATCAAAGTTTGTTCTCCTCTTGAGATAAACTGAGAAAATATATATGCCCAGGGTAAACATATAGAATAGTTACCGATATGTGAATGCATTATAAGTTGATAGTAAAAACAGAAGATTCAGTCTCAAAACAAATAATATGAATTGGATTATGCACTAAAATCTCTTTACCAGTTAAGGTCTTATGACTGAGAACAACTCGTAACTCCTTTTTCACCCTCCTTCCTTCCATTCAGACCAAAGGACTATTAACTTACGGTTGCCCAGTGTTTGTGGTCTATTGATCTAGTCTGGGTACCAGTGAAACATTGAAACCCAAAATGGCAGAATTTATACCGAGTTAACAGAGCAAAGTCCACTTCCTCTAATGTCCTTTCCTTGAGGGCCTTTTTCTTCCAATTTAAGGTATCTTGAGAGATTTCCTCTTTCTCTGCTAGAGGCACCTTTGATTTGCGCTTAGAGCTTTTGGGGCTGGCTGTGTGCCTCTTCACAAGAGGAAAATATCACTTTGTAAGAATGTACTCTGGCAGGGGGGCTCTGAATTGCTAGGGTAAGCATGAGTTAGTGAAGAGAGGGTAGATGCTTTTTAAATTATTAAAGTCAAATTGGTACATCGCATCTCTCACATTTCCAGGCAAGGACTACTGAAGAATTTATCATTTGTAGATTTATTTCCTTACAAAACTTGTCTCCTTTTTTAACTTGCCTTCATGAAAATTTCAGCGGTTCAGTTCCCATAAAAATATCATTTATGCTAGTTATGAAGACAGCAAGGAAGGGTTGGAAAGTTACACTGTGGTCTCGTGAGCCGCCAGTCCTACATAAAACACCTGTGAATAAAAACACAAGATACTCTGTTCTCCTTGTGCTCATGCTTTAGATACTTTGAGGGGAGGCACCACTTTGTGTCTGTAAATATTCAAAAACTGTTGGGATGATTTCACCCATCCCCAGATGGCACTGAATTTGCAGAAAAGCACTCAAAGATTTCAAATATTTGTGAGTTTTCTGGGCTCAATTCTCCATCAGTTGTAATGAAGTCATTTCCCTTAACACTGACCAGATTCTGCGTGAATTTAATTGGAGTAGCTATTTTCATTTGGAGATAAATTTATAATTATTTCAACACTACCAGCAGAAATCAGGAAGGGGCTGTTGAAAGATCTACAAAGATCTTTCTGTTTCCAGTACAGAGGACTTAAAAAAACAAAACAAAACAAAACAGAACACACAGCAAGATGACAGGTAGTTCTTGTCTGTGCGAATGCATGGGTGAATGGCTGGAAAATGCCCAAGACAAACACATCAGAGGAACAAATGCAGAAATATTGTGAGCAAGCACTGTAGGATGTATTCTTCCCTCATTCATTATCTCACAGAAAGTTCCCAACAGTGATTTCAAACTTAAAATGGGGAAAATGACAAAGGGAATGGAAGTTCCATCTGAAGAATATAAAATAAAATGTTCAGAAATTAACAGTTTGACTACTTGTGATCAGGCAAAGCCCTCTGGGAAAGCAAGAGTAGAGACTATAGATTACCAAAGCAAAGCCATTACTACCTGCATGTAGTAGAAAATGAGACTATGTCCAAGAAACCCCTTTCATCCAACTTCTTCCCCCTGATGCTACTACTGCATTTCTTTTGTCATAAAGCAAAATGTGCATTCACGTCTGAAAAACATAAATATCTTTGCAAATGCCAGGGGAAAGTTCTCAGAGAATACATCATTTTATAGATAGGTATGAAACTGTCCTGACCACCCTCCCCTCTCACTGAAAACAAACGCAAAGACATTTCAAGGTTCTGGGGGGTGGCAGCAGGGGCCTTCACTGTGGGATCCCTCCCGTGATTCCTCACTGTTCTTGGGGTCAGGTCCAGTCTCCTGAATGGGTCCAAGATGCCCTAGGCTCTCAGTTTACTTCCCTGAGCTCAGCTCTTGCCACTCTGAGCATATTGAATACTTTCCTAAAATCTGTTTGTTTGTTTTTCCTGATTTGGGGGCTTTTGTAAATTTTCCTTCTTTCATGAACATGCCTCACTCACCTCATTTCCTCTCTCCTAAGTCTTGCTCGGATTTCCATGAAGGTGTCACCTCCTCTGGCTAGACTTCTCTGAAATGTCTCCACTTATACACCACCATAGCATCCTATCAACCCCCATCTTATACTTGCTATTATTTACCATTTCCTTACTTGTCTTTGATACAGAATGTTTGTATCCCCCCCCCATTCCTACTTTGAAATCTATTCTCCCAATGTGATGGTATTTGGGGATAGAGCCTTTACGAAGTAGTTAGGTCACAAGAGTAAAGCCCTCATGAATGGAATTAGTGCCCTTATAAAAGCCACAGAGAGCCCCGCTGCTCCTTCTGCTAGGTGAAGACACAGCAGTAAGATGGCTGGCAGGGAACCAGGAAGCAGGTTCTCACCAGACTCTGAATCTACTATCAACTTGATTTTGGACTTCTCTGCCTTCAAAACTGGGAGAAATCAATTTTTGTTGTTCATAAACCACCCACTCTATGGTATTTTGTTAGAGCAGCCTGAACAAAGACTGAACAGTCTTCCACTGCTGGCTAAGTCCCAGGCATGTAGTGGTCTTCCTCATCATTGTATTTCTAGAACCTAGCTAAGCACCTGCTTCATAGTGGTGCTCAATAAATACTTATTATTATTTATTGTTTTTAATTTTTTATACTTTTTATTTTTGAGAGGCAGAGAGAGACAGTGCAGGCAGGGGAGGGTCAGAGAGAGAGGAAGATACAGAATCCAAAGCAGGCTCCAGGCTCTGAGCTAGCTGTCAGCACAGAGCCTGACGCAGGGCTTGAACCCACGAACCATGAGATCATGACCTGAGCCGAAGTCGGATGCTTAACCAACTGAGCCACCCAGGCGCCCCAATAAATAGTTACTAAATAAACAGATCTGTACACTATTTCACAGAATCCTACAAGCTGATCTTTTTTTTTTTTTTTCTACTAAGCAATGTCTAGAAAGCCATGGCTGAGGAGGGGAGATTGTCTACCTGTTGCACACGGTGGTGTAGGTGGAAAATAAAGAAGCGTTCATGGTGTAATGAGTCCCCCATTAGCTAACTGGAAACTCTCAGGTGATAAATAATTATGAATTATTGAATCATGTAAAGTAACCTTAATGGGATTTTCTGCTATTTGTCTAAGCCATTCCATCTCAGAGGTTTAGTTATCTGAACTAGGCTTCTCCACTAGGATGCCTGCCTTGACTTCCCTAACAATTTGGGTATCCACTTACCTCTCCCATCTTACTATCTATGCTACTAGAGATGTTTAAAATAAGACCCATGAAGGGTGATCAGGGTGAATCTCCCAAATGTTAGTGGTTTGGACAGATGGCTTTGCAGGGAAGCACTAACTTGCTGAGTTCTTCTTGCTCCATTATGATCTTCAACTTTGGGTACTGCAGCTTGGTCTGCTCAGGATCCTGAAATTGATCAGTATTGGTAAATTGTCTTACTGATAAGGGAATGAAGTTACGAATCAGAAAGTTTGCACATTAATGTATAATGAGAAAGGCAAGCACTGAGTGGGCTTGACTTTGATGTTAGTCCAAGCAAGTGTTTTCTTCTGTCGACATGCAAAGTGTAAAGATTGCTTGGTGAGCCCTGGAATCAGAACAAGGCAATCACACAAATACTGAATGGCATCAGGCTTTGATATTCCCTTTCTACAGCAGGGCTATAAATACATTGGTGATAAAAGCCTGAAGCATCTTTGAAATATTGAAAAGGACACTGTTAAAATTACACTTGGACAAGAGGTACCAGGACTGTCCATGGAAAATTAGAACATATGGTCACCAGAGATATTAAATGCCAGGAAGAAGATAGGATCTACTCTTCCCTGAAGAATGTAGGAATGGCTATATGGACAAAACTAATTGTTTCTTACTTTTCTGTGCTTGCATAGCTCACCAAACCCATCTTCCTGCCCAGGACTGTAGCAGTCAGACTTAGGATGACCTACAAGGTTTGGCACACACACCCTGGGGTATATACTGTAAACTTTTCATGTGATTATGAAAGGAATATCATTTCATACCTTGATTAGGTAATGTTTATGGGATAGTCACTCCTATGATTACATTATCTCATATTAGACTCCTTTATAGCAAACTGGGACAGCCTCCCCTTCTGCCCTTGAGTATGTAAGCTGCCATAATGTGAACTGGGCCATGTGGCAGGGAAGGAAGGCTTCTAGGAATCCAGTTGCTATGACTATACGAACTGAATTCTGCTGACAAACAGTGAGCTGAGGACCCCAAGCCTCAAATGTGATCACAGCCCTGGCTAACACCCTGATTGCAGCCTCTAAGACCCTGAGAAGAGGGTCCAGCTGAGCTGTGTTGAGACTCCAGACTCAAAATGGTAAGCTAATTAATTGGCTTTCTCTTAAGCCACTTTGCTGGTGGTAAATTGTTACTTAGTAATAGAAAACGAATACAGAAGGTACTAGTCGATTCTTGCTAGTGGGAGGCAAGGGTGACTTTGCTCCCTGAGAGCAAAGACAAGGTTTATTCTTACCTTCTATACTCACTCAGAACCTATCACAATGCCGGGTCAGTAGGGAGTCTTCTAAAAGTGGCAAACAAACAAATATTATTTGTAAAAGAGTTGTTTGTGTCCAGGTCTCTCACTTAACAATATGCCCTGTTGCTCTAATATATACCTACAGGCCCTGCATTCTTGCTTCTTCCACCAACCTCTTCCATCACCATTACGTCTTTTTCTCCACATTCCAACCACAATGCACTTAATTCCAATAATAAGCTTTATTTTTCCCAGTAGGGAGACTGCTATTATTCATGTAGTATACCTATTGTGAGAAATGAAATGACATCATGCATTAAAATAAATTAGAGCAATGCCTAATGTCTAAAATGCAAACCACAAACACTGGCTCTTAATAATGAAACTGAGGCCTTTGCATGTGCTGTTCCTTCCATCTGCAAGGCTTCTGCAACGCAACGTTCTTGCTGTTCTCTCTCTTTGCTGAACCGAGCAGGTGACTTGACCTTCAAGTCTCAGTTGAAATATGAGTTATTTTGGAAGTCTTTCCTGACACCACTCACCGCTGTCCTTAGATTAGGCCTCCCTGTTATAGAATGTCACAGTTCACTAGATTTTTCTTTCATAGCATTTGTTATAATGCCAAATAAAAAGTCGTTAATGTGATTGGTTGTGTAACATCTACTTCTTCCACTAGACCACAAGCTTCACAAGGGCAAAGACCCTATCTGTCTTATTTACTGTTGTTTTCCTCATTCTGGTACAGGGCCTGGCACATAAGACCTGTTCAAAAATATTTGTGAAAATGATAAAGTAATGAATGGATAAAGGAATGGGTACAGAAAAATAATTCCTTGGGGGGAAAAGTTAGCATCAGTAGAATAGCTCTTTAATTGTCTTGCTACAACCTAAGATGAACCAAAAACGAAGAGAACCAGCCAATGAATTAGAAGGAAACATATACTTTTAAAATCGGTGAAACTGATTTTGTCAAATGCACCAAATTAAAACCTTCAAAGTATCACGTTACAGAAGACTGGGAGCCACTGAAGCTGAACTATATCCATTATCTGAGACATGGCTGAAGAAAGGCTCAAGCTGGCAATTTCTCCCTCCATCCCATATTTGTTATTAGCCTAAAGTTAGTTGCTGCAATAAACAAACTCCCAAATCTCAGAGATACAATGAATGTTTACTTTGTGTTGTAATGATCTAATGTAGGTGGTTTATTTAAATGCTTTCTTGAAGGCAGGGACTCAGGGACCTCAGTCTCATGTCATCTGGTAGCTCGGCCACGTTCCCCCAGAAGGGGAAGGCACCAGGGGGATGGGAAGTGAGACTGTTGTTATGAAGCAAGCGGGACACGGGGCGCCTCAATCTGCTACCAGTCTCTCAGTGGCAACGCAGCTATACCTCACTGGACGGTGGGCTGGGGGTGCTGTCTAGCTGCGTGCATCCCCGGGAGGAAGAGGCTGCTGTGGCTGAGAGCTGGCCAGTCCCTGTCACACCACGTACAATTAGAAGTGTTCCCTTGTCCCCACTTGTCCGCCAAAGTTGAGGTCTGTAAAACTGCAAATGGACAGGGTTTGGTTTGGTTTATACCCAAGAGTTGTCTGTGACCTTCAAGGATGCAAAAAACAACAACAAACACAGGCATTATGTTATGTCAAAATGGCCCCAAATGCTAAGAATTAAGCATGATAACAGCAACCTTGAATAAGTCAAGAAGCAACCTTTCTAGTACATAAAAATGTTACAAAATTAGGCTTCTCCCTTCTCTATTTTTAACAGAATATTTGGGAATTTGATTATTACAGCCCAGTTATTTCTAAAAATGAGTAACACTTCCACAGGGCCCTGCTAAAATGCACAGAGGCATTTTAATTGCCTATGAATATTCAAAACCTCATTATTGTTGCAGTTTATAATTATCAAATTCCCTTGACAAAAATGTGCAGCACACAATAAAAAAAGGCAATCCATTTAAAAGTGTTGACATCCATGTTCAACCACTTCCCTTTAGTTCTTGTCTACTGTGTCTATATCATTGCAATTCACGATGGGGAGATGCTAAGATACCCTGCATTCTTCCTCTCTTCAAGTGCAGCCTGTTGATTGTCACACACTCCCTGCTTAGAGTGCTGGGTATTTACAGAAGACGTGACAGGCAGAGAACTGATACAAACCTCAAACAGAAGCTTGGAATGGAGATAAAGATCTGTGTGCAATAGAAGGCAACACCAGAAGCTGAGAATATCTTTTCTGGTTTTGGAAGAACCTTTATGATAAAGTGGCACTGAAAACAAATGTGTAACTCTAAGCCTTAGAATATCAAGAAGAGTTCTACTGAAAATTACCATTTTTCAAACAAGAAGACAGACATCTTTATTTGATCATCAAAGTAGACCTGGAAGAAAGAAAAAAAAATAATAAAATAAAATAGTTCTCCAAGTCATCCCTCAGCATGAGACAAGTTTTGCTTAGATGTCTATACACCAATTTTTCCTCTCTATAAATATTTATGAAATACCTCCACGTGGAACTCTTCCAGTAGGAGACACATTGAATAGGAAAGTAAAAGTAACAGCCTCAAGTAGCTTAGAAACCATCCTTCCTTATTTTCATATCCATGTCTTACCAATCTCCAATTTCTCTTCTTTACTTTTTCACCTTTTTAATTTTTTTTCCTGAAAAAGCATAATCACTAAGCAAACATTAACTGCATATTCACTATGTGCCAGGGAACGCACTAAAAGACGGAATTACGTTGGTCATGGTACATTCAAGCAGATAGTTATAACACAATGTGGAAGCTCAAGAATAAAACAGAGAAAAAATATGTTTTAGTTCATGCCCTTACCCAACCTAGAGCATCAGAAAAAACATTTCTGAGAAGCTGTCACATGATTTGAATCGGTAGGTCTGGGAGATCTGGTCCAGAATTCCAGGTAAAGGTAAAGCAGAAAAAAGGCAAGATGAAGGGAAAGAGCAGACGGTGTGAATGAGCCAAGTTCAGGTGCTCTGCTGCAATACAAAGGCTGAAGGCGGAACACAATCCAGGCCACTGGGGCAAAGGATGCAAGAGTTAGATCTTTTGAGGAAGAAAAGGGGAATAGTATTTGGAAGACAAATAGTCCATGTCTGTGGGAGCAATTACTGTGAATTCTTAAGCTCAGAACTCTTGACAGATGAAGTAGACCAAGATAAAGAGGTTTCTAATATCATGCTTCCCCAGAAAAGCAGGGAAAGATAAGAAGATAACAGTAGGCTTATGTGAAGATTTGTC
This sequence comes from Suricata suricatta, assembly GCF_006229205.1. Taxonomy (NCBI): domain Eukaryota; kingdom Metazoa; phylum Chordata; class Mammalia; order Carnivora; family Herpestidae; genus Suricata; species Suricata suricatta. Next base: position 43,703,426 of record NC_043711.1, read on the forward strand.
CAAAATACACAACAGTGTATCCTCACTTCTAACCATAAATCTGGATATTTTGATCAATCCTTGAATTAAGAATGGGAAATAGGTGGAGTGAAGCCATATTCTTTTTGTTCTTTTGGACTCCCTCTTCTGCCCCATCACCTTCAAAATCAATGTCATAGAGCATTTGAATAAGTATGCATGTTTAAGTTCATAAATCTACAGTAAAACAAATACTATGAGAAAGATAATACATAATGTTTTTATATGTCCAAGGAACATTTAGAAACTCTAAACGTAATCTAGGCCACAAAGGAAACCTTAGTAAATTTCCCCCAAATATAAATTATATCAGTACAAACTGTAGTGGTTACAAAGCAATAACATTAAAGTTTAATAACAAAGTCTTAACCACTTACTAACCATTCAGAAATTGAGTAACAGTAATTATTTAGGTCTTACTTGTGATTAAAAGAAAAAAAGAGACAACTGGAGGCTACTTGGAAAGTTAAAAATAGAAGGGATGTCACAATATGTTAAGGAACATGGAATAATTTTAATTTTTTTCTTAGAGGCAAACTCACTGCATTTGTGTACATATGTATATTGTGTATATAGATGTGTGTATATATATAATTTTTAAACTTCTATATTATTAAAATAATATATACTAATATATAAAATATATATTAAGTTAAAATTATATATATATGTACATATATGTGTACACACACACACACACAACATGACACACACACAAATATATGCTATGGGAAATAGCACTGAAAATTTTCAGACATGCTCATGGATTTCTGCTGAGTAACAGCATTGAGTCCTGCCCTATATTCTCAGGATACAGTTGAAATATCCTAACACTTATCAGAGAAAGTGACAAGAAGTTGAACTTGGTGAAATAGTTTAAAAACATGACAGGAAAATAATTACTGTCTTTAATATGTAATGATCTCTTATAAGTGGATAGGAGGGGTGAACTATAATGGAAAAGGGCAAATGACCATAACAGGTGATTTAAGAAACAAGAAATACATGGAACTGGTAAACCTATTAAAAAAAACATTGAGTTTGTCGGCAAACAAAAAAGATGAAGGATACACCAGATGCCGTTTTTTTGTCCATGAGAATTTGAGCTACTCCTCATTAAATAGTTAACCTGTGGGAAGGGATAGTTCAAAACTCTTACATGGATTAACACAATTAATACAGCAATGTTATAAGGGAAGGTATTATCATTATTTTATAAATGATCAAACTGGAATATGAAAACGCTATGTCTTTATGGTTGGCAGCGGATTGTGGATGAGAATGACAGACAGTAACAAAGAGCAGAATCAGTGCTGGAGTTGTTACAGCTGAGTGGCATTCTGGTAGGTATCTCATGTCAGATGGGTATGATTTTCTTGAAATGCAATTTGGGTGCACAAAAGGAAAGTTAAAATATATAAAATCCTCAAAGTGTTTCACCTCTATGAATTTGTCCTAAAATGTTTCACCTTTATGAATTTGTTCTGAAGGGAAAAAATCTGAGATAAGTGATGTGCAAGGTTTCTCACTGGAAAGCTATGAGTAGAAGCATAATTTTGTAAACAAATATTTAATGAAAGGGGACTGGTTACATACAGTATGGAATGGTCAGAAATGGAAATTCTAAGCAGCAACTTAAAATAATCCTTATTAAGAATATATAAGGTAAAGAGCTGGCCATGATACAATGAAGCAATAAAAATATGATTCAAAACTTTAAATACTATAAGTTTTTGATCTCAGAAATTTTATAACTATACATATACATTCACACACACAATAAATATAAAGGAAAATAAACCAAATTTTTAACAATTACTTGGTCATTAGAAAGTATATTTTAATTTTCTCCTTTTCTGTATAACTTTTACAATGAGAGTATTAATTTTTTAAATTACAAACAGGGAGAGTAATTTTTCACGTGTGCATTTTACGAGTCTTAGGTTTGGAAGCAGGGAGAGGCAGGCAGAGTCAACACTGTCCCAAACTGACAACTGCTATCAAACAGAGGGTTTCACTTAAGTTAATGAGTAAATATCCTTCACAGCAGATGTGTAAATAGGACCTTGATTAATGAATATGCTAACAGTTCTTCTCTGCTACACATATTAACTTCTGTTTGGTTCTTCAGTGTGACATATCCTAATGAGAATGGACTATTAAATTTATCAGTTCTGAGTGAGTCCTGAAGTTACAATTTCAGAACTTTTCGAGGACTGTTTTTCTGACATCAGGAATTGTCTGGGATAAGGATGACATCGAGTCTCTGTCACCAGCCACATGTCCCCTCTGTTTGCCATCAGCTCCCCTGGAAAGCCCTCAGGCAGGTCTGCTGAGAGCACTTTTCCTATTCTGGTAGAACGGGGATAAAGACAGCTAGCTGCACGCAGGGCAGGAACCTGCTCACCTAGCAGGTCTTTCTTTTTATTTAGTTCTTATTTTCTTGAGCACTGACTCTATGTGTCTCTGTCCTATTCTGTTCACAATTAACCTGCTCAATTCCTTCACCAGCCCTCAAACCTCTCCATGGTACTCTCACCCAGAGTCCTGGGAAAACAGCACAAACGGCTCCCCCTACAACCGGATATTCCAGAAACTGCAACCGTGTGTATCAGTGCTCAATAGCGCCTGGCGGTGTGATGCTCCAGTGACTCTGATGTCAAGTTTCCCAGGATCGCCTCTAGGTTCATTTATTTTTTAAATTTTTTTTAAATGTTTTTTATTTATTTTTGAGAGACAGAGAGAGACAGCATGAGCAGGGGACGGTCAGAGAGAGAGGGAGACACAGAATCTGAAGCAGCCTCCAGGCTCTGAGCTGTCAACACAGAGCCCGATGCAGGGCTCAAACACAAGAACTGTGAGATCATGACCTGAGCCGAAGCCAGACGCTTAATCGACTGAGCCTCCCAGGCGCCCTTCTAGTTTCATTTTTACATCAATGAGTCTCAGCTCTGGCTGCACATTGGAATAACTTAGGGAGTGTGAGAAACTCCCAGCACCCAGCATGCACGAAACAATTACACCTGAATCTTTAAAGGTATGTCCCAGGCATAGCAGTTTGTGAAGCTCTCCAGGCGGTACCACTGAGAAGCCAAGGTTGAGGACCGCTACTCTAAGTTTGGACTTCTAAAATGAAGACAATCTCAGTACTTTCTTTTGAGACCTCTGTTTCCCCAGTCTACTTCCTCAGGGCCACTCTGAGGCTCCTTAGCAGTGTTGGGGACACATATTGGCTGAAATGACAAGTCTGCAGGCAACCCAAGGGCAATTCACACAAGTTAGCAGATTATGAACCATTTCCCATTCTATCAAAAATAGTGACATGCAAAAGATTTGGGACAAACAGCATCCATAAGTGACTGACTTTGTTCCGTAGGTTTCCATGGTAGCATCAGGGAAAGAACAGATTTCATGCTCAATACCTTGCTGGGCACATGGTTTTATTAAAGTCCTTTTACACACCCCCCCCCCCGCCCCGTCCTCCCAAGCCCTTCCGTGAGGCATCTTGCTCAAATCCCCTACTTTGGGCCATCAAACCCCTAACTCCTTTTAAATGAGTAGCTTGCAGGAATGCTGCCTCACCCCGTTACTGGCACTCATTTTGTTTGTGGCTTTCTTCACCTTGCTGAATGTTCCATGACCTCCCATCACTGATTTAACACAAGTTGTTTCCTGAAGTAAACATATGCTGAAAATATCTTCATATATGTGTATGAATATCTACATAATTTCACCTTCGACGTCAAAATATTTTATCATTTATCTAATATTATTGTAATTAAGTTGGAAATCCTCTTTTCTAATAAGTCCAAATGCCCTTTTAAGCAGTATCACCTATTGTCTATTTCCGTTGGTTGTGCAGACTGAATGAGAGAGGACCCGAAAAGTTGTAAAATGTACCTGGCAAAGGGTAAATGTTCTAAAAGATACAAGCAATCACTAAAGGAGTGAACCAGACTAGGCACTGACTCTCGGCTAACTCTGACTTTTTTTTTTTGCCTTTCTTTTTAAACTATGATTCTATACACTCAGAAAATGGGTAGTTACTTTATACAGCGATTCTCAAAAATTTAAATGTTATGCGATTTCTCAAAAATAAAATGCCTTTGAATTGGAATAATATTCCTTTCATAACCTGAACCCTTTCATTAGTTATTTTTCAACAATACTCTTTTATTTCTTCATTTAAATTAAGCGAAGTTATTCTGAGAAGCAAATGAAAGGAAAGTAATTACGACAATACCTCTGTTTGTATTTATAAAAATGGATGTAGTTTGAAAATATGCATTGGCAACTGTATGCAGAACCTAAATTAGCTTGGGGAAAGCTGAATAAAATATAAATCAGGCTGAAAGCTTAAAAGAAAGTATTGTACTATGCTTTTTCTACCTCACTCCTCACTGTTTGGTTTTCATGGGGACTGAATGGGAAGGGAGAATTGAGAATACATTAGCTGTGGCACAAATAGCAGCGGATGTGAGGGGAACTAAGGAGAGCAGAAGGGATGGAGAAGACGAGGTGCAGAAACAGAGACTGGAGAGCACTGGCAATGCTGGGTGTTGCAATTTCCAGGGCACTCTTATCCTTCTTTGTCCTGACCCCTAAGATTTGAGGCACTATAAATTAAGAAGCAGATGGTTGAGATGACATGAGATTTTACGGATATGGACAACCATCACACCCTAAGACTCGGGAAGAGCTCAGTCCCAACCCTACTCAGAGAGAAGGGCTTCCATGAAGGTTTCATAGGTTCTGATATTATAACAATTCCTAAGTCCCTGCCCAGAAATCTTTCCTATTCCAGCACTTACTGGCTTCCTAACTGGGCTCAACAATGGCCGTGAAGGGACCCTTAGGAAGAGAGAGGACTCGAGCTTCCAGCTGGGTCTTCTGTCCCGGATAGGGCTATCATGCCCTTCAATATACAGAATGCTTCATAAATACCCACTCTGAGAAACACCCACATTTCTAAAGTTTAGATTTTATATGCCAGAAAGCCTGAAGCACAAATTATTCCTTTTTACCACCACGACGGTTGTTCGTGGAGAGATTTAACGGGGACAAAGGCCAGAAGGAACATTTGTTTAAAACAGATGTTTTGAATTAGGACTGATTAACATAAACTTATATTTTGCCTAAGAACCAAGTGCTGTTCTTTTACAAACACCAAACTTACACGATCCTCATATTAATTCTATGTGGTGGGTAATGTATTATCAAACCAATTTTTATTTTATTTATTTTTTTAAATATAACAATTATTTTTTAACATATGCAATTATTTTCCATCATTAACAATACACAGTAGTTACAATGACACTCCAAACAGAAAAGCAAAGTAAAAAATCAAAACCCCAACTTCTATTTCATATAATTGTATCATGTATCTTGAATGTATCGTAGATAAGCTGCTATATAATGATTGCCACTTCAGACAGCTGTGAAATTAGGTGATTAACTAGTTGTTACTTAACCTTCTAATTTCTGTATAAGTCTAATTACATCAAACCAATTTTTAAAATGGGGAGACTTGAAGAGGAGATGATCTATGTGAGTTGCCCAGTGGCACATAATAGAGACAGGTCCAGTGCAAGACACATGGAGCAGTACAAGGGGCCATGCTCCCAGGCACCCCAAGTGAGGAAGCAAAACCGTTTTTGCCCAATGCATGGGGATGGACAACCCATGTGTCCCAGATGGTTCTAGCTGAGACTGGCAGGCAGGTAATAGTTTTAGAGCTTTCTGTAGGATTTCACCCACAATTTAACTTCTATAGCAGATGTTCTTCTTGTCATTACTAGTAAGATAAATGCTCAGACCATCTTAAAGATGTTTGATTAACAGAGCTGCTCTAAATCAATTAGCTGAGAATAAAAGAAAATCAGTAAGGCCATTTAAAAAGTGTTAGTCACTTATACTCACTCTTTGAAAAGCTCTGGCAGATATTGGAAAAAAGGGTGGTGATAGTTTAAAGGGGACCAATGTAAAATTAAGCATTTGATTAAAATTATAATGTATGATAAAACAGAAATACTGGGTCTCAAAAGGACTATGTGCTGGAGAGCTAGTGTGGCAGAGATGGGCAATAATCAGAAAAGTCTTCCCCAAAGATGAAACTTGGAATTGGAAGATGGGGAAAAGTAATAGGAAGGGTGTGAAGTATGTGTCTATCTGTGTCTTTCGGAAAGAGAGAGAAAGAGACTGGAGGGGAGAGGGGACAGAAGAGAGAGAGAGGAAGAGGGAGAGAGAGACAGGAAAAGAGAGGAAAGGAGGAAAGAAGAGGGAGAGGCAGGGGAGAGAGAAGAAAGAGAGAGTTGGAGTTTGTGCAGGCAGGCAGTGATGGGAACATCAGGTAAGAAAGACCTAGGTAGCAGATCCTATCATTTAAAAAACTGAAAGAGCCTTAGACAGGTTCAGTGAGTAAATAGGAGCCCAATTTTGTACTTCCAATATGCTACTTGAGCTATTCTGAATGCTATTCCTAAGCCAAGAGATAACGGTGTGTGGTTTGGACTAGGGCTACTGGGCATGGACATGGAAAGATGTGAGACATTTTGAGACATTTTGGGAGCTTGGAATCCATTGAATGCTTTGATTGGCACTTTAAAGTGAACATGTTAATGCTAAACAAGTCAAACTGTCCTATTCCTTTTAGGGTGCTATTTAGGAATATGTCCTGACATTTGTTAAAGGGGTTTTCAAGTTACAAATAGCTTTCGTCACATCAGGACTAAGCAATTAGAACCTGTGAGGTGAGTGCTCACTCTGCATAGAGGCGGGACTCAGGCTCGAAGAGGGCAAGCTGTAAGGATTCTGAGGTGCATGTGCTCTGACTGAATTCTCACAATGACCTTCTTAAGGAAGGACGACTATCATTGTCTCTTATTTTACAGATGGGGAATCTGAGGTCTAAGAAAGCTAAGTGATCTCCAAAGGCTATATAATACGGTGGCTAATGAGCATCTTCTAATTTTAGGTCAGTTTCTTCCAACACTGCAGGTGCCTCTAGCCAAGAGTGAAATTTGTCCTGAAAAATTTGAGATAGGTCTCTAAAGCCTTTTTTATTTTTTTGACAGGTAATCAAGATAGCACTTTATTAAACCTCCTCATATCACATTGATTAGTCATTGGCACTGGGCCCAGATCAGTCCGGGTGCGCAGCCTAAGGAGACCCACAATGCGCACCGTCACAGAACCCAGAGACACCTGAAGTGTCAGGCCTGGAACCCCGTGTGTGCTCTCAGAAGGTTGACGCTCCTTCTGGAATCCGGTCCCATGGAAGCACACATGGCCCCATGGCCCTTTGCTGTGAGGCCAGAACCAGACCTCAGGCCATGCAACTGTCACCAAGGCAGACATTCAGACAATTCTGACATTTTCCACCTTGACTTCAGAGGCATCAGATGGCTCAGAACTAGTACTTTGAGCTGTTTATAAGAACGTTAATTCTGACATTTGAATAAAAAGGCTATTTCTAAAAAAGATGTTTATGCACAGCCCAGGATGTAGGCTCTCAGGTGGAGTCAGCCCCAGGAACGCTGAAGGATGCCTGAAGACAGAGCTGGAGCTGGTTGCCACACAGGGTCCAGATGGTGCTCCCTGTGGCCTTCGCATTCCACTGTGAGCTTTCTTCACTCAGGGGGACTGGAAAAACCCAGAGTGTCTGCATTTATAGTTATGGTCTCAGTCTAGGATTTCTAGGTTCCACAGATAGCCCTAAATCATCAGAAAGACTCACACTTTTAACTAAGTTGTGTAGACCACATGTACACACACTCACACACATATATGGATATACAGGAACAGGAAGTATACTCATGTTGAATGCATAATATAAACTATACATATGAGTATGATATATACATTTGATTATGAAAAATATATACATGTAAGCACGTGTCCCCTTAAACATCTTTCACCAAAAGAATACTTCATTTCTGAATGGGATCATTCTCTCCAAGTCCACAACTCACAGTACTATCAAGATTCAAAACAGAGCCCAGGACTTGAGAGATGGGTGCTATTCTGAAGAGTGAAGGGCAACCGCTGGCCTTCTCTCCTTAACAAAATGTACTTTGAAAATAAACTAGGTAACCATCCCTGACATCACTAGTTTAAAATGTTATGTGCTGGAGTGTCAAGTATGTATACTGGGCCATCATCAGAAATGTGGGAGCCTTGTCAGTGCAAATCGAAAGAATCATCTGTAAGATATATAATCAATAACAATAAACTTGAAATTTTATTTCTTGTAATAATTCCGAAAATGAGGAGAGCCAGTCATTCATGTTTTTGCTAATTTTTTATAGTTCGTGTGCTATGTGCCAGCTTCAGTTGTGAGAAGCAGAGAATGATGGGTAAGACGGGCATTGCCCCTTGCAGTAGGCAGAATTCTAAGATTACCCCTGATGACTCTGCCCTTGGATAGCCTCCTCCCTCTAAGAACGGGTGAGAACTGGATATAGGACGGGACATCCTCCTGTGATTAGGTCAATCATCAGTAGACTGTGAATTAATTAAAATGGAGATTATAGTGGTTGGGCCTGACCTAATCAGGTGAGCCTGTAAAAGAAGTTGTGAAGCTATGAAAAGCTTCTTGCTTATCGTGAAGGAAGAAAGCAAACAGCTCCACTGTGAACTGCCTAAGGAGAGGACAGTCTCTAAGCACTAAGAATCTCAGTCTTACAACCACAAGAAATTGATTTCTGCCAATATCCTCAATGAGACTGAAAGAGGATCCTCCAAGACTCAGGTAAGAGTGACGCCCATCCCTCAGTGCTCACTTTGCAGACTTCTGGGACCCTGAGTAGAGGATCCAGTTAAGCCATGTTGGGTCTCTAGCCATTAAAACTGCATAATACTTGGGGCGCCTGGGTGGCTCAGTTGGTTGAGTGTCCGGCTTCGGCTCAGGTCATGATCTCATGGTTCGTGGGTTCAAGCCCTGCATCAGGCACTGTGCTGACAGCTCAGAGCCTGGAGCCTGTTTCAGATTCTGTGTCTCCCTCTCTCTCTGACCCTCCCCTGCTCATGCTGTCTCTCTCTCTCTCTCAAAAATAAATTAAAAAACCATTAGAAAAAAAACCTGCATAATACTAAGCACATGTTAATTTAAACCACTAAGTTTGTAGTAATTTGTTACACCACAATAGAAAATGAATAGTTTGTTTGTTTGTTTTCGCTGGAACAGATGGAAACTCTCCAGCCTCCAAAATTTCCCTTTCATTTGTAATCCCCTCTCCCTTCATGCCTGAAGATTGTATTTCTCTGTCTCTATAAGAAAGGTGTCAGGAAGGTGAGTAGAAAAAAGGAAACGCTCAAGAAAGGAGAAGAAATATATGAACTCATCAAAGCATATGCTAGACGAAAGGAAATGGAGTCAGTAACCTCATTTTCCCCAAGATGATGAGCCACGATCCCACAGTGATCAATAACATTAGATCCGAGGCTATCAAGTGAAGAAACGCAAAACCAATGGGTAACAGATAAGGCCTTCAGAAACCAGTCTCCAAGAGGAATGGGTTCCGCATAAATGAAATAACCAGCTTTCAAGACCGTTTATAGCAGGAGCCAGACCAGAGTAGGTAGATTCCCCCAGGCAAAAGGAAAATCAGGCGGGGGGGGGGGGGGGGAACGCACATTTCATCTCCCTCTGGGAAGCAGTTTGGCAATGACACATATTGTAACATAGGAAACTAATTGGCACTAAATGTAAGAAGTGATTTTTACTTTTGAGTGTTAAAAGTTTCTTTTCTCATTGAAATCGCACTTTTATCTTGGAAACTCACACAATGCAGACTTCAGCTGCCTCGGAGTCTAGATTTTCATTAAAACACACATGCCGTATGCAGTATTTTGATCTTGGAAGTGCTTGATATGTTAATGGTCTCGGTTTCTATTTGTGAACTTGGCATCACTCTTATTTGGTGGGCGTGATGAACAAAAAAAGGCTGGGTGGTGGGAGGACAGGATGCCCTTCACTGAACAAAGGCAAACGCTTCTAAACAGGCTATTATCTGTTCACTCAGGCATGGCCAGAGAACCTATATATATGAGTATTGTAGCCGACTTCTGCAAGAGTAATCCTCTATTAAAAAACTCACTTGGCCCTTTTTTTCGCTGCTTCCAAAAATTCACTTGAATAGCAAACTCCTTAGGAGGAGATCATGAACTCCTTTCTACTTAAAATCTCTATGACAGAAACCCACAACACCTAAATAAAAAGGGAATTGAGCTCCGCTGTGATGATCATTCAATAGCTAATCTCAGATCCCCAGGCTTCTGTAAAATAAAACCCTTTTTTCTGTAGCTATCTCCTATCTTCAGAGTCTCTTTGAACACTGATAAGAAAATTCCCAAAGACAATCCAGTTCAGAAAAAAAATTAGCTGCCATATAACAGTTCTGATATAAGTACAATTAAGAAATATGTCTAGTGCCTTGCTTTGATCATCATTGTAATCATGAAAAAATATTTTTCACCTAAATATCAAATCTTAACATTTTCCTGAAACTCCCACATGGAAAAAAGACCTGTGCTAAGACATATGAAAAAACAAAAACAAAAACAAAATACAAATGAATAAATAAATGAGTGAATAAGTCAAAATAAGATATCCCTTACTTCCAGGAACTCATAAATCTAGACAGATCCATAAATGAAGAAATCTGGTACTTAGCTGTCTCTGATGAGTGCAACAATGATGTTCTTTGAAATGCAGTATTTCACAAAGTCAAACTGGTTCTTAGTGGGGAAACCAGAAAGACTTCCTGGAGGAGATTATAAGTTTGTGTTTTTTTGTTGTTGTTTTTTTTTATAGGGGAGGGTCAGAGAGAGAGGGAGATACAGAATGTGAAGCAGGCTCCAGGCTCTGAGCTAGCTGTCAGCATAGAGCCTGATGTGGGGCTCGAACCCACGAACTGTGATTTCATCACCTGAGCTGAAGCCGGATGCTTAACCGACTGAGCCACCCAGGTGCCCCAAGTTTGTGTTTTTAAGGAAAGATGTTCATTACTTTTGAATTCAGTTAACAATTATAATTACTGCCCTTCTCGTCAACTTTGTGTCAGATTCTGTGCTTGCTTTTTTTTTTTAAGGTTTTATTTTGAGATAACTGTAAATTCACATGCAATTGTAAGAAATAATACATAGAGATTGCATATCTTCACACAGCTCCCCTGAGGGCAGCACCGTGCATAATAATAGTATAAAAGTACACAGCAGAAATGAACCCTTTTAAGACCTTATTTCACCAGTTATATATACGTGCACTCGAGTTTGTGTGTGTGTATATTTAGTTCTGTGTAAGTTTTTCACATATATAAATTTATGTAGCCATTGCCACAGTCAAGTTATAGAATACTCAGTACGGTCCAAGGTTGAAGATATGACTTACATCTAGACAATCAAAATTTTTTCTCCTGTCCATGCGATAGGCACCGACTTAATCAGAGCTAATAAGACTTTTGTAGTATATCTAAAGGGTTTTCCTTTCTCACTGGACTTGACCTGAAATGTTATCGATCTACAGGTGCTGGCAGTCATTTCAATACTTCCGGAAGCTGATGATGTTACCAGCACGAAGGAGAGTGGTAGATTCGTGAAGAAAGACAATATTCTAATGATGGTGTTTAAACTTGTGAAAGTGAAAGCACCTGGCAACAGGCTACCCTTTGCTTTTTCAATGAACTGAACGATATTCCTCTTTTCCTTAAGCTAATTTAAATCAGTTCTTTTTGTCACTTGTAGCAAAATACTCCTGATACATACACAAGTACTATTATTACATACATTTTTATAAGAAAAATGAAGCATAAAGATGTTAAAATAATGCTATGTTAAGGAAACAGGAAAAAGGAAACTCAGTACATGCTGGAGCCAAGATTGAAATCAGACACAGTGTGAGTCTAGATGCTATAATCCGAGGGCTTGGGTATTATACTATGTCGTTTGGACCAATCAACAGCAGATTCCATTCTTCATTTTATGAGTGAGGAAACAGGTCTGAGAGGTTAGGCGGATAACCATAACAACAATGTATTTCCACATTAAAAAAATACTTTGAAATGTACTGACTTAGACATTATAGAGCATTTTATTTGCTCATGATTCTATACATCAGCAAATTTGACCAGCTCACCATGAAAAGTCTTGTGCCTGTTTCTCGTGTGGGGACTTATATGTCAGCAGCTAGCTGGCTGACAGTCGGGAGGTGGGAGGGGGGCGGTGACATGGGAGGCATTAGCTCGGATGGCCATCCCTGATCCATGTGGTCCTTCATCCCTACAGGTAAGCAGACAGAATGGTAGTGGAGAAGGTTCCAGCAGCGGGAGAGGAACAATGGGCAAGGGCTTTGAAGCTTCTGCTTGTGTAACCTCTGCTAATATACCACTGCCCAAAGCCATGGCCAAGGGTTTCACACCGTATCATTTTTCTCCTCTCTCAGATAAGAAATGGGTTACCAGGCAGAAGGAACAGGAAAAAGAAAGTATTAGATAAGATCAAATGTAGTGAAAGATCAGGAAGACAAGGAAAGGTTTCATGGAGGAACCCGTACTGAGGGGTCTCAGTGACAGTTGATGGGGGCGGGCGGAGTGGAGAGGCGGATGGAGGACACAGAGGGAGGGGAAAGTGCCTTCAGGTCAGTGCCAGGGCTGTGTACTTCCCAGGGCCGGGCAGGCTGCAATGAAACGGATGACTACGAGTGGCCTGAGAACAGCTCATAAACATCCGAAGAGAAGCTGTAGAAGGTTAGGAACTTTTACCTTCCAGGTGGGGGAGGTATAGATTATTCGAACAGCATAGCATTTAAACTTTCTGGACTTAACATTTTTAGATTAATTACCCTTTTAGTTCCTCTGCACTATAGCTATGATGAAGGACTTATATTTGTAGTTAATAGATTTTTAAAATATCTTTCAAATTAAAAAAATAAATACAGGTGCTCTGAAGTTATGAATATGGTTTAAAATCACATGTAAAAGCCATCTATTTCTACATAAAATGTAAAAAGTTATAAGTACTTCCTGTCTTTGGTCATCTCCCGAATTACCACAAATGTAATTATGCAACTGCTAATAATTATAATCTCAGTTAGTTAGCTGAGAGCCATATAAATTTTATAAGGCAATAAATCTTATTAAATGTTCCCTGGAGAATCAATTGATTCATTAACTTATAATAAATGCTTTTAAAATGCAAATTGAATAATAACTGGAAACACCTCAGTTAAATGCCATCAGGATAACTATTGTATACTTCTAGGAGAGACTAGTATTTTCTCTTCCTTTTAAAGTAGTGCTTTCATAAATATATAGTAAGTAAGATGTTTAGTATGGGGGGGGGTTGTGAGTATTTGTGGGTGTGAAGTGGAGAGCTTAGTAAGGCAAATTCTAGCTTAAAAGTATCAATCTTAGAGGCACCTGGGCGGCTCAGCGATTAAGCGTCTAACTCTTGTATTCAGCTCAGGTAATGATCTAGCAATTCCTGGGATCAAGCCCCACATCAGGCTCCATGCTGACAGCCCAAAGCAGGCTTGGGAATCTCTCTCTCCCTCTCTCTCTGTACCTCCCCCATTCACAAGTTCATTCTCTTTCTCTCTCTCAAAATAAATAATGTTTTAATAAACATTAAAAAAATATCAATCTTACACCATTCATATCAGAATCTTCTTTTTAGGAGTAATAATTTACACGGCCACTCTGAAAAGCTCCTTGGCAGTATATCGATCACAGGTGTCTTGCCTTTAAACTCAACCATTTCACTTCCAGGAAACTATGTGAGGGAATAATGAGAAAGCCATTCAAAAATATAGCAGTAAAGACAGTTACTGCAGCAACATGCTAAATGTGCAATAACGTCTAAGTTAGTTTGGCACTTTGGTTTTTGGAATATTGAGAAATTTCCATTGGCATATAAAAAGATACTATTACATGAGGGAAATGTATCATTAATAACTCTTGTAATACTAACTTTTTGAAAAGATATAAAACCATATCGAGGTACTTGGGTGGCTCACCAGTTAGGCATCTCTTGACCTCAGCTCATGTCATGATCTCGTGGTTTGTTTGATCAAGTCATGCGTCAGGCTCTGTGTTGAGAGCACAGAGCCTGCTTGGGATTCTCTCTCCCTCTCTTTCTCTCTGACCTCTCTCACTAACATGTGCACGTGTGTCTTCTCTCTTGCTCTCAAAACAACAACAGCAACAACAACAGGGTAACTGGGTAGCTTAGTTAGTTGAGCATCTGACTCTTGATTTCAGCTCAGGTCATGATCCCAGGATGGTGGGGTAGAGCCCTGTGTCAGGCACTGTGCTATGCATGGAGCCTGCTTAAGATTCTCTCTCTTTCTCTTTCTCTCTGCCCCTCTCCTCTGCATGTGTGTTCTCTCTCTCTCTAAAAAAACAAAAACCAAAAAAAAATTTTGAGCTTCATACCAATGTTAAAAAAAACATGCATTATAGAAAAAAGAACAAGAGAAGTTTATTAAAAAGTATGATTATATCTGTATGGGGTAAAATGAAGAATGCTTTTTATTTCATTTCCTTTTGGGAGTTTTATAACAATTGTTAAATTCTTAAAAATTCTCTAAAATCTATTAGATTTAAAATTGTGAAAATAAACATGTTAATTAAAGAAGAGAAAAAGATAAGCAACCTTATTAGCCAAACCTGATATTGGCTTCAGATTTTAATAAGGAATATTCCAATTGATGACAGAAAACTATAATCACTGAAACCAAAAGAAGCTAACCCAATCCCATAAAAAGAATATAACTTTGTAGAGTTGTGCTCATGAAGAGCAAAAGAAAAACTAAAACATGCTGACAAATAAGAAAATACAACATAGTGAAATTTAAAAATAAGCCCAAAAGCTTAGAGTTTGATATATTAAGCCCTAGATTGAATATAGACTATTGTATTTGAAAAGTTTAAGTCTTATTGCCAGTAGATCATGTAAAAGTACCAAATTAATATATTTAAACATAATTTTTATTCCAATATCAGCACTTTGTTAACAATTTATTTTCAACCTTTTACTTCCAGAGGTTTTATCTGTTCCATAAGTAGAAATATTTCTTCCAAAACTAATTTAGGGAGTAGATTTCACCAGATACCTACACAAAAGTCCCTGTAAATTGATTTTCCAAGGCATAAATAAATGTTGATAACTCCCATAGGTCTAAAGAGGGAGCTATTGACTAAGAATGGCCGGGACAAATCAAATTGAATAAAGATATTTCTCAGTTCACAAAGGAACTCTTGTACATGTTACCAACTGAATTTGATACTATTGATACTTGATTGAAAAAAGTAAATCACTTTATGAATCAACTTTATCACTATGAATTTGAAATACTGTTTTTCCATTGATATCACTTTTCCTTGATTCAACTATATCCCATCCCTACACTACTATCCTCCACTTCAGTGTAAATTGGCACAAAAAAACCCATACACTTTTGATAAAAATTGTGCTTTCATGGGTTCTGTAATAAAGTATAGTGTCTGTGCCATATCTTCATTATATCATTTCCACAATGTTTAAAATTGATTATGTTGTCAATATGCTTAACCTTCAAAAGCAGAGACAGAAATGTGTCTTTGAGGAAATATGATTTTTAAAAAATTAATCCATTCTATCACTTTGCAATAGATTATAATATGCTAACCAAAAAATTGGTACTAAAAATATGTGGCATAATAATTTCTGAAACACCAGTTATTCACAGAGTATGGACACACCACTTGAAATAAAGATGGCTAACATCAGGTACTGCTTATTCCAGCCTACTGATTTATAAGATTCAGTAACATCTCTGACACACTCTCATTATGGAATATAATCAAGACCATTTCTGCCACATATACTCCTGAATGCTAAACACACATACAACACAATCTGTATTTTTAAAACTCGGTTCAAACACTGTGTCAGTTAATCTGGAGGTGATCTACTGAAGGAAGTCCTCCACCAGGTGATAAGCATCTTCTTTTCAAAGACAAAACTAAATAAACTTAAGGTATCTTCCCAGGTTTAATGTTAATAATTTCTTGATGACATTTTTATCAAATGACTGTGACTGACATCTGATATGGATCACATTCCTGTTTCCCTCCTAAACGCATTGAGAGATCTCTGGGGTCCAGCTTGTGGTAACTGACCAAAGAGTTCCACCCAAAGCAGTGTTTCCTTCAAGCATGATTTTGACAATCCCTCGAAATGCTCTAGGGTACTCTGCTAGGAATTCAAGTTGGTAGCATGCAACTACCCACACATGACCTAAGAGTAATTAATGAAAATATAATAAAAATACTTACCATACAACTTGAGCAAGTAAACAAAATACCAAATTATCAAGAATTATTTGTATTGTTAAAAAAAAGACATATAAATTAAGCACATATACCTAAATATAACAAGTAAATAGACTCAAGGTTAAATTTAGATACAGATTTTAAATTTTAACTATTTAAGAGAAAAAAATAATTGAAAACATTTTTTTTATATTGGGTAACAGCTGATCTTAAATGTTGAGTTTTAATCATATAGAATATATACTGATTTAGCTCTTCTCTGAAAACTTTGTGAGAATTTTTAGAAAAATCGTTTTTTTGGAATTAAATAGAGAATAAACATGACAATTATTCTTTTACTTCTACTGAATTATAAATCATTAGCTCAAAGTCATTTGGCTATGAGGAAAGAAAGACAAAGACTATCTTCTATGTGAGATCTAACTTTGCCCGAGGGAGGGAGATAAGTGTCCAATGTTTAACAGCATGTATCTAGATTAATTTCCTATGGATAAATATATTCAATATGAAAGACTGCATTAACTTTATTTTAGTACCAACGCCATCTGTAATTTGGAATTTGTAATCATTTAAACTATATATAACACCTTTAAAATGTCTATCATATATGAAGGCACTATTTTTCTGACCCCAAACTAAAGTTGTATGTTTCATTATGTGTTTTATAATTTATTATTATGAATTTGCATTAAGCCAGTTAAAGCTCCTTAACTTAATCATTCCTCTGACTAACAGCTTTGGTCTTTGAGATAGTGGTTTAGTATTTGAATTATAAGCGGGTCAAGAGATTTTCTCCATATGCTGCTAACTGGTCCCATGAGAATTTTTTTTAAGGCTTTGACTTCCCTGTTCCCTTATGACTAACCTAACAGGTTTAGATATTTTTTCGTAAACAATTTATGAAATGATATGGATTTTTTCCTTTAAAATTCATTAACATCTTTCAAAAATATCTTTTCAAGACTTTTGTATGTACCACCAGTCCAATAAGTATGGCAAATCTTATGACTTGGATATAATAACCTTTTAAAGACAAATATAAATAGGAGGGACACCTGGGTGGCTCAGTCGGTTAAGAGTCCAGCACTTGATTTCACCGCAGGTCATGATCTCATGGTTTGTGAGTTTGCACCCTGCATCAGGCTCTGAGCCGATAGTGCACGGCCTGTTTGGAATTCTCCTCTGTCCCTCACCCACTCCTCCTTGGCTTGCTCTCTCCCTCCCTCTCTCTCTCTGAAAGTAAATAAACATTTATATATATATATATATGTTCATATATATGTATATATATAATAAGAAACTCATTAGATAACTTTAAATAATTCAAAGGAAAGTAAAAAACAAAATAATACTTAAATATTAAAAGTATAAGAGAAATTACGAGTTTCCTGGTATAATATGAACTTTCTCACTGCAAACAATGAGCAATAGAAGTTAAAAAAATAACATCACAATAGGTCATAATCCCCAAACCTCATGGTTTAAAAGTTTATTCATAATATTGACTGATGCTAAAATATTGCAATTGTCTCCTTTAATACAAAGATGATAACCACATAAGAAATCAATGTGAGGAATGTCTCATTTTCAGAATTGCCAATTTGATTCCAAATCACTGATTAGTTCTGCTGGGAGAACAGGATCATTATGAACTATTAGAGAGCTCAGTTATTTGTAACAGATATTTTCAGGGTCAGAGTTAGTGGGAGAGCAATATTTCTGCACTATATAAAACAGGTGTTGCAGCTTGGAAGTCTATAGAAAAATTAAAATCTATAGAGTTACTTTTGTGCATTTATATTTCATTTGGAGGACAAGCAGTCATCTCAGTTTTTAAAAGGTAAAGCTTTATTCAGATTATTCATTTATTCAACAACCATTTGTTGAGTGTCCAGTACTATCCTGAGGGCTAAAAAATGAGTAAAACTGGTCTTTCAAGGTGCTGAACCAATTTTCTTCTTAATCCATTCCTCATTTTGAGGAAGTAGGATTTCTATACTATCATTTAAAATTATTTGAAGTTCTGGGGCACCTGGATGGCTCAATCAGTTAAGCTTCTAACTTTGGCTAAAGTCATTATCTCATACTTCATGAGTTCAAGTCCTGGGTCAGGCTCTGCACTGACAGCTCAGAGTGGAGCCTGCTTTGGATTCTGTGTCTCCCTCTCTCCCTGCCCCTCCCCTGCTCGTGCTCTCTCTCTCCCTCTCTCTCTCAAAAATAAAATAAAATAAACATTAAAATCTTAAAATTATTTGAAGTTCTAAGATTGTTCTAGTACAATGTTATTAAAAACAAAATAGCATTATATGTGAATTACTCACATGCCTTGCAACCAACAGAAAATTCCAACAACCACTAGAAGCTCCCTTCTCCACCTCACCCCATCATAGACTTTCTTAATGAACGTTTCTTAATATTCTGTTGGGAGTCTATATTTGTCAGATGTTACAAAATATAAAGTTCATGAGCCTCTAAAAAAATAAAATCATAACTTTTTAGGAACAGGAAACTTAAATAAGGATTGTTTTCATTTCAGCCTTTACTACTGAAGATACTTTTTAAAAATCCTACAAATCAGGAAGGAGGCAGGAAGATGGTGGAATAAGGGGACCTTAAGCTCGCTTCATCCAAGGGAGAGAGCTAGATAAAATTCACATCAGTGTAAATAACCCAGAAAATGAGCTGAAGACTGGCGGAAGGAACTCCACAACTAAATGCAGGGAAGAGGCCACATGGAAGAAGGCAGGAAGAGTGGAGACATAATCTGGGAGTGAGGCAAACCTCCCAGCGCCTGCTGCTGGGAGGGAGCCCATGGCAAAGAAAGGCAAGAAACAGATTACCACGGTGGAGAACCCTCAGGGGGAACATGCGTCCTCATAACATTTGTCAGGGAAAGAAAGAGGCCAAAGTTTTGAGTTCTAACAACCAGTGGGATTTAAAGCCTGGAATTTTAAAACTCAGTCAGTTGGGCTCAGAGAGAGCTCAGAGGGCCTGCGTAAGGTGAGTCCCCAACCTTAAAGAGACAGCACGGCAAACATCTAGTGGAGACAGAGCATAAACCAGCAGTTTGAAAAACATCTGGTTCATGTAGGAGGAAGATATATTTATTCGTCTCAGAGCACAGCAAGGAGAGGCAGAGATCACAAGGAAATTTCTTCAGGAACAAAGGAGTTGGAAGGTGATACTTCCCTCCCACATGCCCAGCCTAAACACATGGCCACTGGCAGGAACCAGTGCATGCCAGCACCTGCTACCTAAGTTGCTTGCACCAAGCCCTGCACCCCATGTTTCAAGAGACCTGTCCTTCCCAGTTACACATACCTAAGACCTGGCACTGCAGGTAGGCTCCCTCAGAAGACCAGTGCAAGCCCAATCAATATCACATCTCTGAGCTGCATTTTGCAGGGGCTTGGTTCTGGAGGCAGTGGTTCCCATTTTGCCAGGTGACCAGTGTGTACCTTGTTAAAACTACTAGAATGATCAATGAACGCAGTAAAGTCATTCTACAGAAATCTATTGAATTTCTACACACTTATAATGAAGCAGTAGAGACAAATTAAGAAAATAATCCCATTTATAATTGAATACAAAATAATAAAATACCTGGGAATAAACTCAACCAAAGACATGAAATACCTGTACTCTGAAAACTGTAAAGCATTGATGGATGAAAATGAGGATGACACAAAGAAATGCAGGGACATTCCATGTTCGTGGATTGGAAGGACTAATATTGTTAAAATGTCTATACCACCCAAAGCAATCTAAAGATTTAATGCGATCCCTACCAAAAACACCAACATTTTTCACAGAACTAGAACAAGCATCCTAAAATCTGTATGGAACCACAAAAGACTTCAAATAGTCAAAGCAATCTTGAAAAAGGAAAATTAAAAAAAAAATTGGAAATATCACAATTCTGGGTTCCAAGTGATATCACAAAGCTGTAGTAATCAAAACAGTATGGTACTGGCACAGTAAAAGACATACAGATCAACAGAAGAGAACAAAAAACCCAGAAATAAAACTGCACTTATGTGGTCAATTAGTCTTCAACAAAGGAGGTTAAAATAAACAATGGAGAAAAGTCTCTTCAACAAATGGTGTTGGGAAAATTAGGGAGCTACAATGCGTAAGAATGAAACTGGAACGCTTTCTTACACTACACACAAAAAATAAACTCAAAACAGACCAAGGACCTATATGTGAGCCTGAAACCATAAAAATCTTAGAAGAGAGCATCGCTAGCTATTCTCTGCTGGACACGGCAACATTTTTCTAAATATTTCTCCTGAGGCAAGAAAAACAAAAGCAAAAATAAACTATTGCGATTATATCAAAATAAGTGTCTGCACAGCAAAGGAATACTCAACAAAATTAAAAGGCAGCCTTTAGAATGGGAGAAAATATTTGCAAATGACATATCCAAAAAAGGGTTAGTTTCCAAAATATATAAAGAACTTACACAAATCAACACCCGAGAAACAAATTATCTAATGAGAAGTGGTCAGAAGACAGGAACAGACATTTCTACAAAGAAGACCTGCAGATGACCAACAGACACATGAAAAAGATGTTCAACATCACTCATCATCAGGGAAATGCAAATCAAAACCATAGTATCACCTCACAGCTGTCAGAATGGCTAAAAAAATCCACACACACAAGAAACAAGTGTTGGTGAGGATGTGGAGAAAAAGGAATACTCTTGGATTATAATGGGAGTGCAAACTGGTATAGTCACTGTGAAAATGGTGTGGAGGCTTCTGAAAAAGTTAAAAATAGAACTACCTTATGACCTACTAATTGCACTATGACTATCTACCCCCCAAATACAAAAAGAGATACATACATGCACCTCTATGTTTGCTTATAGCAGCCTTGTTTACAATAGCCAAATTATGGTAGTGGCACAGTGTCCACCAACAGATGAATAAATAAAAAAAAAGAAGTGGTACACACACACACACACACACACACACACACACACACACACAGGAACATTAGTCAGCCATAAAAAAAGAATGCAATCTTTACATTTCAACAACATCAAAGGAGCTGGAGGATATAATACTAAATGAAATAAGTCAGAGAAAGACAAATACCATATAATTTCATGTATATGTGAAATTTTAAGAAACAAAACAAATGAGCAAAGAAAAAAGAGAAAGAGAGACAAACCAAGAAACAGACTCTTAATTATAGAGGACAGACTGATGTTTACCAGAGGAGAGACGGGTGGGGAAATGGAAAAGGGATGATGGGGATTAAAGAGTACACCTGTCATGATGAACACTAAGTAATGTATAAAATGGTTGAGTCATTATACTGCACACCTGAAACTAATATAACACTGGATGATAGCTATACTGGAATTAAATTAAAAACTTAGTAATAAAAAAAAAAAGATTTCCATAGGCTGACAGCTATTGAAGTTGTGTGATGGATACTTGGGGGTTTGTTATAGTGTTTACTGTTATATGTGTTTCAATTTTCCCCAAATAAAATGTTTTTGTGTCATAAAGTAAGTTATATGTATTAAAGAGGAATATATCTCAGTAGAGAAAAGCATTTTAATAATGAAATCATCATGGTTATTCACCCCAATTCTTTTTCACCCAAATTTTTAATTTTTCTTTAAGAGAAACCACACAAGGGGTAGATGACCTTTTATGCCCAATGACTTATGCTAGAATTTTATTTTTAATATATTATAAAATTACTATATTAAAAAGTAAATCTCTACTGTTTTGTGTAAATATTGCATATTTAAAATCTTGGGTTTTTTTTACTCTTTCTCTAAATGAATTGCATTTTTCTCACCTCCTCCTCTCTCCTTGTTAAAACTTAAAAATCACACTGTTCTCAGTAACACCTTGGATTGTGAGTAACTTGTTCTGCGAGTGTACCATAAGATAGACCAACATTTCTAATAAATTCAAACTGGATAAATGAGTGAGGTCTTGCAATATGAGTAGCATGTGACCCAAAATGTCACATGATCACAAGTGAGCCAAGAGTTCTTGAAATTTGCTTTGCTATCCTAGTGGATTGCAAGCACGTTTCTGGAATGGGCGAACATGAAAGAAGTGAAGGACGTAGCTGCCAAATAAAGCTTGGCCCAACAAACTATCCATCTGAGGGCTTCAGGCGTACTACAGTTTTGGGTTTCTGTATAATAGACACAGTGTGATTTTCATGATTTTAGGCCTTGGGCATATCTGGAAATCTATAATTACCATGAAGCAATCTGATTTTGAGTATGTACTTTTTAAAAAAAATATTTATTATTTATTTTGAAAGAGAGATAGAGAGCAAGCAGGGGAGGGGCAGAGATGGAGAGAGAGAGAGAATCCCAAGCAGGTTCCACACAGTCAGTGCCGAGCCCAACATGAGGCTTGACCTCACGAACCACTGAGTTCATGACTGCAGCCAAAATCAGGAGTCAGACACTTAACTGACTGAGCCACCCCGCTGCCCCTTTGTAAGTACTTTTTAAATGTTAGGAGTATTCATACATATAAAAAGACTCTCTGCCCCCAAAAGTGTATTAGGTAGGGTTAGGTTGGATTTAAGAGAACCAAACCCCCAAATAACCAAGATAGAAGCACAGTAGAAATTAATTTCTCTGAAGTAAAATAAGCCTGGAAAGAGCTGGTTTGGGGCTGTTCAGTGAGGCACAGTGTCAAGGAGCCTGGGTCTTTTTGCACTGCTTTTCTACTGTCTTTAGTGTATGGCTTCCATATTATATTCTGTGACGACTGGTCCTGTGCCAGCCCCAGGTCCCCAGACTATCTGAGCGAGAAAAGTAAGGATCAACGGAAGGCACACTTTCTCTGATTTAAGTTTTCATCAGCATCTCATAGACAGACCTAAATCACACAGATGTATGGCAAGTTTAGGATATAGGATTATTATTCTTGATGGCCATATGCCTAGCTAAAGTGTACAGATCCTAATTCTGGGACAAAAGAGAGACAAAAATATATATTTGGGGGGAAAGAACTTTCAACTACAAAGACAAAACAGAAAAAAGCACAGAAGTTCAAAGCTAAAAATCTAAGATTTTAATGATAATATTGGGTAGTAAAGTGTAGTGGCTAAATAATTACAGCATTGGAGTAAATGAAGTTTGGATCCATCTTTTATTTGCAGTGTGAACTTGGGTAACTATTTAAACCTGCTAAGCCTCAGTTTCTAATCCATAAATAGAGTATAATAATAATAGCATATATCTTACAGAGAGCTATTGAGATGATCAAATGAAGTGATGGGCACAGAGCTTGCTCACTTTTAGCACTCAATAAATATTGATGAAGATAATGATGACGACAATGATGTTAATGAAGTAACAGAAAAAAATTATGGTATTAGTAATATAAGAACTACTGAAACCCTATGATGACTATGATTGGTATCAGGCAATGCTGGGAAGGCACATCGAACAGGGAATACTGGAGACAGACCAGCGTGGATAGGCTGGATTTACAGCGACTTCCCAACTGAGCATGTTAATGCATCATAACCAAGTACATCACCAACCTCCACATTGTTCAAACCCTCCACAAGTTTAGTGCAAATGGATTTAAAGCAGTTTGGAATTCAAAGTTTATTAACCTCAGATATAACCAGTATCTAATGCTTTAGTTATTAATACGCACAATTATTCTATTACATACTAGTATCTGAGTTAGTTCTCAGGGAAATACAAATTATTAAGTGTATTTGCCAGAATCCACATGAGTGAAATACTTAGATAGCACCTTTGGGTGAAAAGACAGTATCTTTCTTTTACTCTGGTAATTGTCATCTCAAAGTTCCAAAAAAAAAAAAAAAGCAGCACAGCAGAGAGATCTTAAATATCCTATTGATGGTAAGCCACTGAGCAAAAAAGTATGGTCATCATATTTATTTTTCACCCAGTATTTGTGAACACACACACACACACACACACACACACACACACACACACTTTTCTTCAAAATGTGAGGAGATGTGGGTATACCTTCAAATGCTATGGTTAATTTATTCTTGCCTGAAACACTAAAACGTTCACCTGAGCGTGAATGCCTCATTTTTCACCAGTGGAAATCACATGAAAATTCTACCCCCATTAGAAAGCCTAATTTAAAATTAATATGTATGCATTTTCTTTCATCTTTTAAATATGCAAAAATAAGCTGTTTCTCAGTGATGAAGAACTAAACAGTGGTTTGAAATGCTACTGATTTGAATTTCATAAGTCAATCTTTCCCTATATCTTTTTTTCTTCCTTTAGCTGTCACTCAGAGAATTAAAGGCAAACATCTGAGAACTAAGCAATGTTCTCTACAAGGTGTGAGTCTCAGAGAGCTAATTCTTCCATCACTTTTAATCATTATCATTTACTCAGCTTATGTGCTTTAACTATTATCATTTTTTTAATCCCTTACTATATGCCAGGCACTCCTCTAAGATCTTTATACTCTCTGTTTCATTTAATCCTCATCAGAACCAGAGGAGGTAGACACTACTATTGTACTCATTTCAGAACCCAGATAACTGAGACACAGAGAATAAGCACCTTGGCCAATTTGCACAGGTAATAAATGGTGGAGACAGGATTAGAACTCTAGTCCGCCTCAACATAGCAACCCTTAATCCCTGCACTATTTTGCCTCTTTTGCACATAGGTCCTCTTTCCTAGGTAAAATAAATATGTCTGCCTTTATTTGAAAATTGTCACACTTCATTTCCAGAAAGAAAATTTGTTTTGTACCCTTTGGCTTCTTTCAGCTCTACAAATAACTACCTAAAATCATTATATAGTCTTACTACAGAAAACATAATGGTGAACCCACATTTATACTCTAGAATCCACTTATATTCAGAGAAATGACACAGCAACACGTTTGATTCTCCCACAAAAGACTCTACCTCAATGTCTACACACCTGTCTGAGACACAGTGAACTCTTTTTAAAGCAGGAGAAGAATAAAAACCACTGTGCATGGAAAAGTACTGGCTGCTTTCATGGTTATAAAGCTAGTTGGATCTTTACAAGATAAATGCCCCATCTGATAAAACGCTATCAGCTACACAAGCACCTAGAAGAGTGCATGCCGAGCCTCTTAATAATTCCTTGTTGTTTTAACAAAAACACATCAACACAGCCCATTCTGACAGCCACGTAATGTTACCACCACCATGTTGTGATAAAAAAATAAACCTGACTGAATGTATATGGAAAACCCATTTAAAATATGCCTTTATTTTATAGATGTATGTATTTTTATATATAAGGAATAAACACACACTGGTCTAATCAAGATGGTAAGTAGATTTTCAGTTAGCTCAAATTCTTTATGGAAAGATGATATGAACATAAAGGAACAGATTTTTTTTCATCACAAAAAAAGAAAACAAGTGCACACACACATGCATATACACAAGCACACTATCTAGATGAAGGACGCACTAACTTTATCATCCAACTTCCAATCCTAAATGATTCTTCCACTTTTTCCAGGTAAACTGCAAAGAAATTTTTTATAAAGGGGGAATGATGGGTAGTTTCCAAAGGACGGAGTACTGTAGATGGAACAGAGATGCTTGTAGATGCTTCATTAATGCCAAACTCTCCTGATAATAAAGAAGAGGCAGGCTTCCTCAAAGGGCAATGAATCTGAAAAAAGCTTTCAAGTTTGCTTTCCTGAAAATCTCCAAACAGACACCGGAGGTAATTTCTGAAATACAACTTGATTATGCCATTTCCCACCTTACACTCTTCCAATGGGTTCAGGATGCTTTTAGGGTGAAAACAGTGCTAACAGGGACCTATGCACCCCTTCTTTCACCGACCAGGAGGTCCCAACTCCTATCGCCTTCACCCATGTGTCAAGCTCATCAGTCTTTGAGTTGCTAAAAAATCCATGTCCTCAGGGCCATTTTCCAAGTCTCACTGTGGCTGTTTTTCTGGTACCTATGACAGCACCTGTGGTTTCATCAGCATCCATAAGTAGCACTGAACATATGACTGACAGAACGCATGCTACTTCCTTTGCTTGTTTGTTGTCTTCCCCTCCATCCTTAATTCAGAGAAGCTTTTTCTTAGCTTGACACCCACATGGTAGTGGGCCCCTCTCTTCATAACACTGGTCAAAGCCATAATTCTACATCTTTTTCTGTGATAGTTTAATTAGAACCCATTCTGCTACTAAGCTTTTATCTCTGTGAAAATAGAAGCCAAGTCTTTGTAGTTGGTTGGTTGGTTGGTTTGGTTTTGCTTTTCCTCACTATGGTTGCTCCAGTGAATAGCATAGAAACTCACAAGTTTGGCAGCCCACAAATGCTTGTATATATGAATCAATAAATAAATGAAAGACAAAAGAAAGATTCGAGGAAGATTAAAGTCCTTCAACATTTTTATAAAGTAACCCAGGGGCGCCTGGGTGGCTCAGTCGGTTAAGTGTCTGGGTTCGGCTCAGGTCATGATCTCACAGTTCGTGGGTTTGAGCCCCACATCGGGCTCTGTGCTGACAGCTAGCTTGGAGCCTGGAGCTTGCTTCAGATTCTGTATCTCCTTCTTTCTCTGACCCTCTGTTGCTCATGTTGTCTCTCTCTGTCTCTCAAAAATAAATAAAAAAACATTAAAAAATATTAAAAAAAAATAAAGTAATCCAGGTATCACCTTCTCTTTGACAAAACAAAGCAGACGGGCACAATTCTAACCCGCTAGCTAGTGATAAAGAATCCTGGAAATACGGTATTTAAAATGTGCTGTGAAACTTAAATATTTCTAAATATTTCTCTACCAAGAGTTTTAAGTGTATGTTTGCTGCATATTAATGGCTGTATCTCTGATACTTCAGCTTTGGGCTAAGGAAAACAAGGCATCCATTTTCATGGCAAGTGTTATAGCCTTTGGGTCAAAGGGAGTTAGTTTAAAACTTAGAGGGATTCGGGGTACCTGAGTGGCTCAGTCGGTTAAGTGTCCAACTTTGGCTAAGGCCATGATCTCAGGGTCTGTGAGTTTGAGCCCCACAATGGTCTCTGAGCCAACAGCTCAGAGCCTGGAGCCTGCTTTCAGATTCTGTGTCTCTTTCTCTCTCTGCCCCTCCCCTGTTCATGCTCTGGCTCGCTCTCTCTCTCAAGAATAAACATTAAAAAAAAACTTAGAGGGATTCTATAAAAACACAGTAAAAAATGTTCCACTTAATTTCATTCTGAAAATATATAGGTGAACAGTGAAATGATGATTAATTTCCAACTATTGTTTCAAAAATAGAATCTTTCTGAAAACATACTGGTAATAGCTTCCAGTAGTAGTTGTGAGAATAATTCCTTTATAAATTAATGAAGCCAATGAATCAGAGACTCTAGAATTATAAGTGAATTTCAAAAAAATTCTTCATGAGATAAAAATGTCACATGAATTATAGACGAACATCTTTTTTTTCCTTCTTTATTTTGCACACTTCTGTATTTATCTTTCTAGAAGAAATACAAATATTTGAAAAGGGCGTCCTTTCCTTTATTGTCTCTTTGGCAGGCAAATCCCAGAGTTACTTGTAACAACAATATAGATGTTACAAGATATAATTTAAAAAAATAAAAGGTTGTTTGCCATATGTTGTCAAATGAATTGTTTTTATTTGTTTTGTAGGGTTTCTGTGAGAGTTATTAATTAAAATTAGAGTGAGCTCATTATAAGGGTTTACATTCCAAAGCAATGTTTTCATTTGAAGTGGGAATCTGACCTTTACAGAGTTCTTAATAACTCAACTCAAACTAAATCATGTTGATACCTCATGTTATCAAGAATGGATTTTTTCTGAAACTCTCAAATGTGTCAGTGATATCGTTTATCATGAGGTATGACATATTTCCTATGTTTACAAGATTGTGGGGTTCATAACCATTTGGAGAAAAGTATAAAATGATTCAGGATCTTCCAATTTTTAAAATGAAGACGTATCAGGTGTATACTACTAGTGATCCCCTCCATTTGTTATTTCTTCTTTATTCAGTTTAAACATTTATTCCACCTCCAGTTTCCACAGACTTTTGAAAATGCGATTCATTTCAACTTTCAACTCCTAAGTTTTTTGTCAAATTTTCTATGAAAATACACTGGCTTGAGTGCTTTCCCACAGGTAAAAGGATTTTTAAAAGAAAAAAAATTCTGAACCTTTAATAGCCTTTCAACTGGTAAGCTTTTACTCTGATTCCTTTATTTTATTTATTTTTGGTAGTGCTGATACTCATCTGGCTGTTCAGAGGAAAGAATACTATGGGTGAATGTCTACAGAGCTTCCCTCCTAATCTAATTTTTAAAATGGAAAGTAGGTCAAAAGTCGCCATATTGCAATCGCCTCAAATAACTTCTACAGGTAATATAGGGATGAACATTAATCTGGCAAGAGTTTTGCACTTGAGGCTTTACTGTTTTGTCTGGAAAGAATGTTCAGCAATAAGGGCAGCCTCCGATGATCAGTAATTTCTGTGTTGTCTTGCAGGGCCAGGAAATGGATTATCCTTGTTGTACAAGCATTCAGTTTAATTAAGCAATCAATTATTCATTAAGTCTCTATTTAGGCTCAGCACTGTGCTAGGTGCTTTGGGGAAAAAAAGAAATGTAAAATAGTGCCTGCACTTAAGTCACTAACTAATGACTAAGACACACACAATTAACTAAGGGGAAAAGAGATGGGACATAGAGGTGCAAGTAGGAGTGAGGTCTCCAGGAATTATGAAAGGTTCCAGAGAGCAGTTTGCCTATGAGGTGGGTAGGCAGGAATCAACCGGAAAGAATTTGGATAGAAATGTATCTTCAGGAAGGAGAACAATATGAGAGTTACTGTAAACCCAGATCCACAATCATATAAGGAGAATACAATGGATATATGCATACAGTGAAAACAGTGTGAGAAAACCATCAAAGCTTGTTAGATACATTAATAGTCTACTACCTCTTTACATATGCAAATGAAAGTCATCAGATTTGAAGTGTGTGTGTTTTTTTCTGTTTGTTTGTTTGTTTTGGTTTTGGTATTTATTTATTTATTTATTTATTTATTTATTTATTGAGACAGGGAGTACAAGCAAGGGAGGAGCAGAGGGAGGGGAACAGAGGATGTGAAGTGGGCTGTGCACTGACAGCAGACAGCCCACTGTGCGGCTTGAACTCACAAATCGTGAGATCTTGACCAGAGCGAAAGTCAGATGCTCAACCAACTGAGCCACCCAGAAGGCTCATTATTTTCTTTATTTTAAAGAGAGAGCCTGTGTGAGCAGGGGAGAAAGAGAGAGAGACAGAGGGAGAGAGAGAGAAAAAATCTTAAGCAGGCTCTGCTCAGCCTCAACTGGGGTTCAATCCCAGCACTGTGAAATTATGACCTGAGCCAAAATCAAGAATCAGATGCTCAACCAACTGAGCCACCCAGGCTCCCCTGAAGTATTTTAAAACTCTTCATGTCCACTGAAAACATTATTTTCTTCTTTATAATCTTAGTATCTTTTTTAAAGATTAGATTTGTCTAAAGCCTATTGTTGCCAAATCTTTCAAGATGTACATATATATGTATATTTAAAAAGACACATTACTATTTCCCAGATGTGCTTTGTCTCTATTCATAACTCTATTTAAAATATATGAAGTATTGATGCTTTTGCCAAAAATACTTACAGAGAATGCTACCATTTTGGAAGGATCCTGAATCAAAGTCTAGGCCATATCCATTTTGTGGAGAACTAAAGTTCTCCAAATCTACCCAATTTTTGCCAGGATGTTACTCATTTGTCATTATTTATTTAAAAATAAACATTTAGGGGTACCTGGATGGCTTAGTTGATGAACCATCCGACTCCTAGTTTCGGCTTGGGCCATGTCTCATGGTTCGCGAGTTCCAGTCTGACATGGAGCTCTGCATTGGTGGTACAGAGCCCAACTGGGATTCTATTTCTCTCTCTGCCTCTCCCGACTTGTGCATGCACAAAGACTCCCTCTCTCAAAATAAATAAATAAACTTAGAAAATTAAATAAAATTAAACATTTAATTGTTTGTAGATGTGAACTTTTAAAACATATTTTGGAATAGTTGTATACTTCCAGAAATGTTGCAGAGATAGTATAGGAGTTTCTACACACCCTTCAGCCCACAATTCCCAATGTTCAGATCTCAAGTCCTTACCAGGGTACATTTTTCACAAATAAGAAACTAAGATTGGTACAACTCTATTAACTAAACTACAGACTTCATTTGGATTTCCCAGTTTCTCCACTAATGTCTTTTCTTTCTGTTCCAGGACCCTGTCCAAGCTACCACACTGCATTTAGTCATTGTGATCCTCTGGTCTCCTCCAATCTGTTAATGTTCTTCAGTCTTTTCCTGTTTTTCATGAATTTGACACTTTAAAATAATACTACATCCATATTTTATACACACTCTCTCTTAACTGAGTCTGTATGATACTTTCTCATGAATTAAGCTGAGGTTATATAATTTGGGGACAATCACCATAATGTGTCCTTCTAATGGCATTATATTAGAGGATACATAATATCAATATGCTTTATTACCTGCAATGCTAAGCTTAATCACTAGGTTGAAGCTATTTCTGTCAGAGTTTTCAACAATAAAGTTGTTATTTTTCCCTTTCCATATTCTCCTCTTTAGAAGTGGTTTATTAATCAAGCTAGGCAACATTTTTGGAGGGAAGAATTTTAAAGAATTTGTGGATATATGTTAACCTTATCACAGTCATTAATAAATACAGTTAATGTGAAACTTTAAGACTATACAACTATCCTGATGATCCCTGAAATTTTGACTCCTAGGTCTAGTATTCACCAGCAGCCTTTGCTTGCAATTATTACTGTTGTGATCTAATGGTAATTTTCTAGTTCCCTCATTCTGTCTACATTTACTAATTATAATTCTTCTATAAGAAAGTGTTGTCTTTTCCACCCCATTTCCTTCTTTATTCAATCAATTGCTTACTTATGTCAATGTGGACTTGTAAATATTCATTTTATTCTTTAGGCTATAATTCAATTCTGTAATTATTTAATTGGTTACACAAACCGCTCCAGCTTTGGTTATGGGAGAGTTTTCAAGTTGGCTCCTATGCCCATTTGACATGCTCCCATGCTGCTTCTCCTCGTCTTCTTTATTGTTTGGTACCGCCTTTTCTGGCGTCATAAGAGACATCAACTGCACTTTGTATTTTTCCTGATCACACCCTGAAATCAACCGTCTCTGCAAGGAATCCTGGTTCCTTTTACTGGAGGATAATTTTGAGAGTCCAAGATCTGGTCCCTGGGCATGTTCATTGCTACTGTGGTGTTATTGTTGGGGAAATAAATGGAGACTACCCACATGAGACCAAGCAAAGGTTATTTATTCACAGTTTGCAATAGCAATGGAGTTAGCCCCCTCACTTGCATTTGACAGAGACCCAAAAGCAGGCAGAGGAGAAGGAAGGCTTTTTCAGATATGCCCTGATTGGAAGCCGTTGGCATGGGGAAGTTAGGTGGGCTACTCACAAGTGGGGCATCCTGTGTAACTGGTTAGGGGTATCTAGCTTTTTCCAGTTGGTCCTAAGTTAGAAGCATATACAGAAATTAGGGAAGCTGCCTGTTATTAACCAAGTCTTTGCAGTTTTAAGCCAATTGTTACAAGGGCTATCCTTGGCTTTCTGCACTAGTTGTTCGGGATAGCACTCTGACTT
Source organism: Suricata suricatta (assembly GCF_006229205.1). NCBI lineage: Eukaryota > Metazoa > Chordata > Mammalia > Carnivora > Herpestidae > Suricata > Suricata suricatta. The sequence continues at coordinate 43,735,468 of NC_043711.1, forward strand.
CCTACTAGTCTGATTTATGGAAGTAGGCTGACTTCCCAGGGTGGTCATTGTAGATAATGGGTTGGTTTCCTGGGCTGGGTGCCACAGATTATGAGTCAGAGCTCTATTCTCATATGTATGCTCTGGCCACTGTTCATTTGCATATGCAGACTCTCACAGTTTCTGAGCTAAGAGGAAGTTAAGAAATCTACATACCTACTCACGCATGTGCACACACACATCTCTATTCATTTCTGTTATCTACCGGTCTGTAGATCAAATAAACATGAATTCACACTCACGCCTTCAACTTTAATCTAGCCACAAACAGTTGATTCTAGCACCCTCTCTTTATGTGCAACTATTTTCTCCAACAGTGAGAGACATGGCCCTCATCTATGCTGTATTCACTTGTTTGATAGACCCTAGTGCATAAGCAAAGTTGTCTGGCTTTGTTTTCCCCCATGATTTCTGACCCCTGCCCTTGGGAGAAACAAATTTACCAACCAGAGCACTTTATGTACAGTTAATTTCATTTTATATGTAGCATTAAACTATCTAGTCAAAACATTAAAGTATCTAGTTACTTTAGTCATCGCCTTTCTTCCCTACCTCCTTTGGTGTAATTCTGTTATAGATTTCTAAGATCATTGGTTGATCTGTCACAGTCTGCATTCAATCTGAATTCATCAGATCTGGCTGATTTTGTTTTAACATTAGCTTACAATAAAGTGAACTATTTATGGTTTATGATTCTATAGATTTGACACTGTTGTATCGCCTCCAAATTCTGTCATACTGTCCCTTTATAGCCAATACCTACCTATACTTGAGGTTTTAAAAAACTGGATCTTTTGGGTCCCAGGACCCAGATGGTGACCTTGAAGGCTCCCCAGCTTATCTCCTGATACAAAGGCACAGAACATGTAACTACCCATGTAGCAAATCCTTCTGAAGGAGGTCTTGAAACTACCTGAGCGGCAGCTACACAGCAAACAAACGAGAAAATACATTGAAACAGGGAGGAAAGACTAGGATGTGCTTTCACCATGAACCCACACCTGACACAGCTCCACACAATATGGAGAAAACCCCCAATTTGTAGCTTCTCCCTTAGGAGAGAAGCAGTGGGACCCTACACCTAGTGACTCAAACTTTAAGACTGTCACGGCGGGGGGTGGGCTCCCCAAAAGCCTTGCTCTGAAAGCCAACAGGTCTGTGTCTCTAAGACCCACAGGACTCTAGTGCGGCAGTTCACAATGGCACACAGCACTCACAGTGGCTGCATAGCATGGAGGGAGCAAGGGAAATCCAAAATCCCTCTCCCAGGGGTCCCTGCACGAGTTTTATGTGCATACATTAGACGCTGCTGCCTACCTGTGATGAGTGCTAAGTGTTATATGGATGTGTGGAATCAGTGAGTTGTACACTCAAAGCTCACATTAGACTGTATGTATGTGAGGGGTTTTTTCACGAAAAAAAAAAAAAAAAAAGCTGCTGCCGCAAGTCCACGCTTCTAATCTAGAAGGCACCAGGAGTAGGCTGTGATCCTTTCAGAAATGAGGGAAGATAGAGGACTAATCTCCTGCCTTCTTCCTTCAACCTTTGCCACCCACCAGTATCTCCCTGGAAGGGGCTTGGACACATTGTCTGCGCCTCAGCTTTGACAGCTGCTGCCCAGGAGACGGCTCCCAGATGAGCGGGCCACCATAGCTAAACGGGCTTCCACGTAGGAATCACGTGGGACTATCGCAAATAAAGAAGCAATTCTTAACTTGCTGTCCCCTGAAGGCTTGCCACAGAGGGAGCAGACAGAATCACCCATTCCTTCGGCTCTTCCTTAGAAAGAATTATCAGTGTACTTTATTTTTTTTTAATTTTTTGACATTTATTTAATTTTGAGAAACAGAGATAGAGCATGAGCAGCAGAAGGGCAGAGAGAGATGGAGACAACAGAATCCGAAGCAGGCTCCAGGCTCTGAGCTGTCAGCACAGAGCCAAACGCGGGGCTCGAACCCATGAATTGTGAGATCATGACCTGAGCGGAAGTCAGTTGCTTAACTGTCTGAGCACCCAGGTGCCCCTATCAGTGCACTTTGAAAGCCACTGTGTGAGGGATGGAAGTTCCCTCTGAGGGAGCCCTCCTAAGACCACAAAGCAGATTTTTCAGCCAAAATCTTGCAGGCCAGAGGGAATGGATGGACATACTCAAAGTGCTAAAAGAGAAACAAAACACAACCCAACAAAACTTCCAAACAAGAAAAGTACCCAGCAAAGCTGTCCTTTAGAAGTAAAGGAGGGAGAAGGAGTTCTCCAGACAAAAGACAAACAAAAAAACTAACTGAACTCACTGACACCAGACCAAACTTATAATAAATGTTAGCGGGAGCTCTTCAAACTGAGACCAAAGGAAGCGAATTACAAACATGAAAACATAGGAACATATAAATCTCACTGGTAAAGGCGTCCATATGTTTAAATCCAGAATATGTTACTGTTACAACAGTGGTAGAAATATCACTTATAACTCTACTATAAAGGTCAAAAAAGAAAAGTATTAAAAATAACCATAATGATTTGTTAATGGCTACACAATGTAAAATGATGCAAACGGTGACATTAAAAATAGAAAATATGGGGTTGAAAGAGCTTTGGTGTGCATTGAAGTTTAATTTATTATCATCTCAAAAGAGAATGTTATAAGTATGTTTTATTTAAGACCCATGGTAAACATAATCAATAGCTCTATGGTATATACACAACAGACAAAGAGAAAAAAATTAATACATACTACTACATAAAACAAATCACAAAGGAAGAGATCGAGAGAGGAAGAATAAGGGATTTATAAGACAACCATAAAACAAGCAATGAAATATCAATAGTAAGTCCATATCTACCAATAAATACTTTAGGTATAATGCACTAAATTCTCCAATGAAAAGACAAGCAATGGCTGAGTAAAACAAATAAAAAACAAACAAAAAAAGGACCCAAGTATATTTTGCCCACAAGAGGCTCACCTCAGCTTTAAGGACACACATAGACTGAAGATGAAAAGATGAAAAAAGGTATACCATGCAAATGGAAATCAAAACAAAGAGGGAGCAGCTGCCCATGAATCACACACTTTAAAGCAAAGACTATGAGGCCATTACAACGGTGAAGAGGCTAATCCAACAGGAGGATGTAACATTTATAAATATTTATCAGCTGACATAGGAACATTGAAATATATAAACCAAAAAGAAAAGGATCTAAAGGGAGAAGCTGATAGCAATACAATCAATACAATAGTAGTGGGGACTTCAATACCCTACTTCCAACATTATATAGATAATCCAGACAGAGAATCCATAAGGAAACACTGTGTTGAACTATATATTAATTAGACCAGATGGGCCTAACAGAGAGATGCTAAACCTTCCATCACCAGCAGCTCAGAATGCACACTCTTGGCTCGTGCACATGGATGGAGCACCCGCTGGGGCAGATACTACGTTAGGCCACAAAACAAGTCTTAATAAATGTAATAAGACTGAAAACATATTTTAGCATTTTTTCCAACCAGAATGGTAAGAAACGAGAAACCAATTACAAGAATACAGGAAAATAACAAACATGTGGAGATTACGCAACGTGTTACTTAACACCTGATGGGTTGAACAAGAAATCAAAAGAGAAACCAAAAACTGTCTTGAAACAAGTGAAAATGGAAATGTAACCTACTAATACCTATCAAAATCAGCAAAAGCAGTTCTTTTTTTAAATTTTTTAGTGGTTATTTATTTTTGAGATAGAGACACACAATCTGAGTGGAGGAGGGGCAGAGAAAGAGAAAGACACAGAATCTGAAGCAGCATCCAAGCTCTGATCCATCAGCAGAGCCCGACATGGGGCTCAAACCCACAAACTGTGAGACAATGACCTGAGAAGAAGCCAAACGCTTAATTGACTGAGCTACCAGGTGCCCCAGCAAAAGCAGTTCTGAGAAAGAAGTCCATATTAATAAAAGGTACGTCAAGAAAAAAAAAAAAAAAAAGTAAAGGGCACCTGCCTGACTCAGTCAGTTAATCATTGACTCTTGATTCTGGTTCAGGTCATGATCTCACTGTTCTTGAGTTCAAGCCCTATGTGGGGCTCTGCATTAATAGCACAGAGACTGTTTGTGATTCTCTCTCTCCCTCTCTCTGCCCCTCCCCACTCATGCTCTCTCTCTCTCTCTCTCTTGCACTCAAAATAAATAAACATTAAGATAAATAAATAAAAAAATTGCACTAAAATAAAAGATATCAAGTAAACTAACTTATTAAGCCTTAATGAACTAGAAAAAGCACAAACTAAACTTAAAGATAGCACAAAGCAAGAAATAACAAAGACAGCACTGAAACAAATGAAATAGACCCTAAAAAGACATGATAAAGCATTAGGTTAATTAAGTGTTGTTTTTTAAAATGTAAAATAGGGGCGCCTGGGTGGCTCAGTCACTTTGGCTCAGGTCATGATCTAACGATCTGGTCCGTGAGTTCAAGCCCTGCGTCGGGTTCTGTGCTGACAGATCAGAGCCTGGAGCCTGTTTCAGATTCTGTGTCTCACTCTCTCAGCCCCTCCTCCACTCACTCTACCTCTGTCTCTTTCAAAAATAAATACTCTTTTAAAAAAATTAAAAAATATATAAAATAGAGCTTTAGTTAAACTTAAGAAGAAAAGAGGAGGGAGGACAAAAATAAAAAGCATCAGAAGTAGGAGAGAAATAATAGAAATAACATCACAGAAATATAAAGAATCATGAGACTTTTATTCACAATTATATGTGAACAAATACAATCTAGAAGATACAGATAAAGTCCAAGAAAAGTATGACTTACCAAGGCTGGATTAGGAAGATATAAAAAAACTGAAGTGACCAGTAATGAATCAGATTGAATCAGCAATTTCAACTCTCCCAATGAAGAAAAATATCCAGAACCAGATGCCATCAATGTGATATCTTCCAAACATTTATAATGTCAATGTTACTCAAACTTCTAAATAACAGAAGAGGAAGGGATATTTTCAAACTCATTTTCTGAGGCCATCATTAACCCGATACCAAAGCAAGACAAGAACACCACAAGAAGAGAAATTTATAAGTCAATATCCCTCATGACTATAGGTGCAAAACGCAACAAAATATTGGCAAACTGAATTCAACAATACATGAAAAAAGATCATACACCATGATCAAGTGTGATTTATTCTAGGCTGTAAAGATGGCTCAACATCCACAAATTAAACAAAATGATACACCCTATTAACAAAATAAAGGATAAAAATCATATGATCATCTCAGTAAATGTAGAAAAAGCATTCAAAAAAATTCAGCATCCTCTCATGAAATTAAGTCTCAAGAAACTGGGCATAGAGGGAATTTACTCTACATAATAAAGGTCATAAATGATAAGCCCACAGCTAACATCACAGTTAATAAAAACCTGAAAGTTTTTCCTCTGAGATGAGGAACAAGAAAAAGGTGCCCACTCCCCTGACTTTTGGTCAGCACAGTATTGGAACTAGCTAGAGCAATTAGGCAAGAAAGAAAAACCAAAACAAATAAAAGGCATCCAAGTAGGAAAAAAAAGAAATCAAACTATCTCTATTTATACCTGACATGGTATTGTATACAGAAAACCCTAAAGAATCCACCAAAAACTGTTAAAATTAATAGCCTCAATAAAGTTTCCAGAAACAAAATCCACAGACAGAAATTAATTGCATTTCTACACACCAATAATGAACTGTCAGAGAGAGAAATCAAGAAAACAATCCCTTGTACAATAGCACCAAAATTAATTAAATATTTAGGAATATTTAACCAAAAAAGTGAAAGGTCTGCACACTGAAAACCATAAAGGACTGATGGAAGAAATCAAGACACAAATAACTGGAAAGGTATGGCGTGTTCACAATCTGAAGAATTAATACTGCTAAAATGTCCCCTTTTACCCAGAGTAATCCAAAAATCAGTTCAGGCCCTATCAGAACTCTAATTTTATTTTTCACAGAAATAGAAAAAACAATTCTAAAATTTGTACAGAAACCCAAAATACAGCAAAAAGCCAAAGAAGTATTGAAAAAAAAAAGAACAAGGCTAGGGACAACACATTTCCTGATTTCAAATTATATTACAATTCTAGTAATCATACCAATGTGGTGTTGACATAAAGACAGACACAGAGACCAATGAGACAGGATGGAAATTCCAGAAATAAATGAACAGATGGTCAATTATTTTTTCATAAGGAATCTAAGAATATAAAGCGGTAAAAAGATAGTGGGTTGGCAAAAATAAACTCGAAATGGATTAAAGATCTAAATGTGAGACCTGAAAACATAAAAATCTTACACAAGAGCAGAGGCAGTAATTTCTCTGACATCAGCCATAGTAATAATTTTCTCTCCTGAGGCAAGGGAAATAAATAAATTAAAAAAAAACTATTGGGACTACATGAAAATAAAAAGCTTTTGTACAATGAAGGAAACAACCAACCAAAGTAAAAGGCAACCTATGGAATGAGAGAAGATACTCTCAAATGACAATATCCAATAAAGAGTTAGTATCCAAGATATATAAGGACTTTGTACAACTCAACACCCTCAAAATAAATAATTCAGTTAAAAAGGGGCAAAATGCATGAACAAACATTTCTTCAAAGAAGACCTACAGATGGCCACAAGACACATGAAAAGATGGTTAGCATCACTTATCAGGGAAATGCAAATCAAAACCACAATCATATATCACCTTATGACTGTCAAAATGGCTAAAATCAAAAATACTAAAACTAACAGGTGTTGGCGAGGATATGGAAAAAAAGGAACCTTCTTACACTGTTGGTGGAAATGCAAACCGGAGCTACCACTGTGGGAGGTTAAAAATAGAAACACTTTAATGTCCAGTAATCATACTAATGGGTATTTGCTCCCAAATACAAAAATATTAATTCAAATGGATACATGCACCCCTATGTTTATAGCAGCATTTTGTACAATAGGTAAACTATGAAAATAGCCCAAATGTGGCACATATACACACATATACATATAAACATATACATATGCATAATGGAATATTATTCAGCCAAAAAAGAAAGAAATCTTGCAATTTGCCAAACATGGATGGACCTAGAGAACATAATGCTAAGTGAAATAAGTTAGTCAGAGAGAGAAAAATACCATATGATTTCATTCATGTGGGATTTAAAAAAGAAAACGAACGAGTAAAGGGAAAAAAAATGAGAGAGAGAGAGAGAGAGAGAGAGACAAACCAAGAAACAGACTCTTAACTATACAGAAGAAACTGATGGGTACCCAGCAGGTAGGTGGGTGGAGTGATGCTTGAAATAGGTGATAGGGATTAAGGACTGAACTTGTCCTGATGGGCTCCAGGTGGTGTGTGGAATTGTTGAATCACTATATTGTACACCTGCAACCAATATAGTGTTATTTATTAACTATGCTGGAATTAAAATTAAAGACTTTGTTAATAATAAAATAAATTTTAACAGAATACATGGTGGTGTGAAATTGGACCGCCGTGGAGGTGTAGCTCAGTGGTGGAGTGCATGCTTTGCATGTGAAATTGGACTGCCACATGAAACTGGAACTCAAAATGGAACACAAGACCTGAAAATGTCCAAGTCCTAGAAGAAAACGCAGGGGGGTTAGCTTTTTGATGCCGGTCTTGGCAATGATTTCGTTTGGATTTGATACCAAAAGCAACACCAACAAAAGCAATAGAAAATAAGTGGAAAAAACCATATCAAACTGAAGGGCTCTGGACAGCCAAGGAAACCATCAGCAAAATGAAAAGGCAACCTGCCAAACAGGAGAATATGTTTGCAGACCATATACCCAATGAAGCATTAATATCCAAAATATATGAGGAACTCATTCAACTTAATAGATAAAATAAAAATCCCAATTTTTAAAATGAGCAATAATCTTAAATAGACATTTTCCCCCCAAAGAAAACATACCAATGGCTAACAGGTACATAAAAATGTGTTCAACATTACTAATCATCAGGGAAATGAAAATGAAAACCACAATGAGATGTCACCTCACACCTGTTGGAATGACAGTTATCAAAAAGAGATAAATGCTCAAAAGAAAGGGAACCTCTTTGCACCACTGGTGGGAATTTACCCTGGAATACTCACAATGAAAAACAGTACGAAAGTTCCTCAAAATTTTAAAAATAGAGCTACCATATGATGTATCAATTCTACTTACAGGCATATACTCAAAGAAATGAAAGTGATATCTGGAAGCAACAGCTGTATTCTCATGCTCAGGGCACATTATTCATGATAGTCAAGGTAGGGAAACAACCCTAAGTTTCCACTGACAGATGAAAACTGATAAAAAATATATACATGCAATGTAATACTATTGAGCCTTAAAAAAGAAAGAAATCCTGTCATTTGCAATAACATGGAAGGCATTATGTTAAGTGAGATAAGCCAGACCAAGAAATACCACATATCAGTCAAACTCATAGAAACAGAACAGAAAAGCAGTTGCTATGGGCTGGGTGGTGGGGGAAACTGGGAGAGGTTGGAAAAAGGGCATTAGCTTTCAGCGATAAGATGAATAAGGTCTGAGGATTTAATATGTAATACTGTGGCTATAGTGATAACAGTGTACTGTATAACAGAAGTTTGCCAGAGAACTTTAAATGTTTTCATCACCCCTTCCCCCTTAAAAAAAATAAATAAAGGTTAATAGGCCAGATGATAGATGTGTTCATAAACTGGATGAGGGGAATTCTTTCACATGTATAATTAAATCAAAACTTCACACTGTACAATTTAAATAGCTTACAATTGTGTGAATTATGTATCAATAAATTAGGCAAAATAAAATAAAAATGAAATATTTTGCTGTCATAATTATGAGTTTGCACAGCAAAAGCCTGGAGATCTCAGGGTTAATATGTGGGTTTTGGGTGAAATCAATATTCTGTGTCCTAAGAGCAATCTCTAGACTTGACTCTGTTCTGACTCTCCTGTGCCTTTTGAGCACCAAGCTCATTACTATTAGAGAAGAAAGAGCCTTTCTTCTTTTCATATTCTTATGTATGATTTTCTTCTTGAGTGTGCCCTTTTGTTATGTCTCTGTAAATTTTTATTGGAAGAGTTTGAATGGACTTTTCTTGTGAATAAGGATACGGTTGCAGGATCTGAACTAGAATTTTTGGATTTCCTCCTCCCTGTGTACATATACAACAAATTTGCTGTTTTTCAGGCCCATTTACCTTGTTTTGATTAGTAGAAATTTCTATTACCCATTTTTCTTCAAACCTTGATTTGAGTCTTATTAGTAAAGTCTTTTTGGAAACTAAAATATTAATTTAATTTCACCAAGAAATTATTTCCTCTCAAGTATTATGTTTCTCAATTTTGTCTATAAAAGAAAGTTTGTATCATCTCAGAGTGGCTATGTGCAGTTTTCCTACCAATTTTAATTTGGCTTTAACACAGAAAGAGATTTCAGAGGTTTTCTGGGGTTTGGTTTGTTTGTTTATTCTTCTATTTCTTGGAGCACACTTGACAAACAATGTTATATTACTTTCAGGTGCAAAGATCTCAAAGTTTTTAAAAAGGCTTTTACTGTCCAGACCTCTAAGATTTTAGGAGAGATACAAAGTAAGAATCCAACAAAGTCAAGGGAAAAATAAGAGGAAAAGAACTGAATTGTAATTTAAAAAAAACTGTAATTAACTCTGAATTTTAATGTTCTATTTGTTTCTTACCCTTTTGTATCATTATTAGTTGAAAATCAACTAGAAGCAGTTGACCATGATCATGATTTTAAATTTAAGTTTTGTACCATCATTATTTAAAAGTTTTAGCTTATCTGGCAGAATTATAATGTTTAAAATTATCTTTTATTAATCAGTTACTGTTCCTGATGTTTGTAGCTGTCACAGGATTTTGAAAATGAAGACCAGAATCAGACATTCCAAACAACAAAATAATGGTGATTGTGTGATTATACACTCCCAACAGGGCTGCAAGGTACATATTAGGGTCCTTATTTACAAAGAAGTTAAATGCTTTCTAGAGGCAGGCATTTTTTTAAAAGTTTTATTTCTGAGGCACCTGGGTGGCTCAGTCAGTTAAGCACGAGTCTTCAGCTCAAGTCATGATCTCACAGTTTGTGGGCTCTAGGCTGACAGCTCAGAGCCTGGAGCTTGCTTCAGATTCTGTGTCTCACCCTCCCTCCTCCCTTCTCCCTCATCTCTCTCTCTCTCTCAAAAATAAATAAACATTAAAAAAGTAACAAAAAATAAAAAAAATAAGTTTTATTTCTTAAAATAATACTTAGCACATAGTATTTAACAACCTTATATTTGGTTAAGCTAAAATAATTAAAAGGATTTAAAATCTTTGTTATTTCAGCTAAATTATGTACATATTAAATAAGAATATTTATGAATACATTTAAAAATGAAGACCCACAAATTATTCTTCAAATTATTATTAATATTTGCCACCCTACCATGAACAAATATATTTGTTCATCTTTTAATTTCAATTGGAATATCAAGAAAAAGACTATTTTAGAAAATCAAACTAGTGAGGTCACAAAAATATTTTTTCTATTTGCATTATCCACTTAACATGTTAATATGCAAATGGTATTAGCTTACATTATGAATTTATTATTTTGTTTTAGTAAAATAGGGAAGTTTAATCTATTTACATAAATTAATTAAAACTGCTTAAACACTTTTGCTGTGAAATTAATATTCTTTACTAAGTAATTATATGAAGACGATACTCCTGTTATGTGTTTTTTCTTTACCCCTCATTTTCCCTAACCACCATTCAAATAATAGCAAGTCTCATATGTTTCAATGACAAGTAGCATTTTATCACCCTAATTCTTGAATTAATTATTGACATTAATAATTTTGATTTTCTAAATGACGAAGTTGCTTGAGAAAATTTAATTGAAATCCTTGTTTAAGAAATAGGTTCAAATCTTTATTCTAGCTTTTCCTAGCTATGTCCCCTTGACTGGGTATAGACCATCTCTGAACTTTCATTTCACTTCTCTTTATAAATAAGGATCCTAATATGTACCTTACAGGCCCATTGGGAGTATATAATCATCACAATCCTCATTATTTTGATGTTGGGAATGTTTGGTTCTGGTCTTCATTTTCTTTTTTAATTATTTTTTCAAATGCTTTTTATTTATTTTTGAGAGACAGAGAGACAGCATGAGCAGGGGAGGGTCAGAGAGAGAGGGAGACACAGAATCTGAAGCAGGCTCCAGGCTCTGATCTGTCAGCACAGAGCTTGATGCGGGGCCTGAACTCTCAAACTGTGTGATCATGACCTGAGCTGTCGTTGGACAGTTAACCAACTGAGCCACTCAGGTGCCCCCTGATCTTCATTTTCAATATTCTGTGACAGCTACAAACATCAGGAACAGTAACTGACTAATAAAATATACTTTAAATATAATCTGCCAGATAAGCTAAATGTTTTTAATAATGATGGTACAAAAGTTAAATTTAAAATCATGATGAAGTGGGGTGCAACTGGATGGCTTATCAACAGCAGTCTGAAATAAGACTGTTTCTGTTTCTTTTACTGAAATATGGCAAATCAAGGTGGCTATGAACAATTTTTTTAAGAGCGTAAAAGAAGTAAGTGATACCCTTGGTTCTGAGACTATATTTCCATTTCTTAATGGAATGCTTTTTTATTAATAGGATGGGTAATTATCAATAAAAATACTGAAATAATACTGAGAGATAACTCTATTTTATCATAAAGGAGGTAGCTTGATATAATGGAAAGTATATAGGTTTTGAAATCAGTAGTAAATCTTTCAAGTCTCCACTGATTAATAGGAAATGGTTGCAGTTCTCTTAGTTTCCTCATCATTGATATAGGATTAATGAAGTTTGTCCGTTAGAGTTTTTGTAATGGTAAGAAATAATACTTATGAAGATGTTAGTATGTAATTTGTATCTACCAGGCTCTCAATCTGTGATTATGGTTCCTATAATGAGAATGTGTTCTTTTTATAAGCATCCCCATCAAATATGTAAGTAGAGACTTTGACAAGTATCCATCATGCATTCATTAGATCCATTCATTCATTCATTCATTCACAATATTCAAGGCAGTATCAAGGCAGTGGGGACAATGAAGTGAAGGAAATCAACAGAAGTAATTACAGTGCCAAGCAAAGGGATCAGCTACTGAAGAAGAGAGAGCTGTCAGAATGTGAGAAAAGGGAACTGTTTTAGCAAAATACCACAGAGGAGCTAGAATTTAAGATTGGCCATGGAAGACAAATACCATTTCTAAAATTTGAGAAGTTGTAGAGACAATTTATACTACAAAAACAAGAGTAAGTTCCACATATAACCTAAATAACCTCATGTGACCTGTTCTTCAAAACAGACTCCAATAACAGTAAGAAAGTAATTCTAATCTTCTAACTGTATCTCTCAGAGAACATCAAAGAGTACACAATTTAAAACCAACTTCTGCCACTCTTTTCATTCTGTATTTTTTTTCTGCCCCCTTCTGCTTCCCCTGAAGCATCTCTTCATGTTTCTCCTTCTCTATATGGCATCAAAATGCACTTCATCCCAAGAGATCTTCCCTTTTGCCATATTTCTCTTTATTCTTATCTTTTGTAGGAGCTACTCCTGACAGAATTCAAATTCCCTATTCTGGTTTTCTCTCCAGTGATTACCATGATCTGCATAAAAAGGAGCAAGAATTAGGGCAGGGGTTCTTTTCCAAGGGATTCAGGGAGAGGACTGCATTTCAACATAACTGGGTTCACTTATAATCTTTTGCATTTTCTTTCATGCATTCACAAACATAATTTTGATGTTAATCCATAGCTTTCTCTAGATTGTCAAACAAGCTCATGGCACAATACAAGTTTAGGAACCCTTGAAAACTAGGGAAAAGGAGGAGCAATTGAAAATGGCAGCAAATATTTACTCACTCAAGTTTTTGTCCCTATTTCACTCGAAGGCACCTGCAGTTATGTGGAAAGCAGTATGAAGTCACCGTGGCCAAAACTTATGAGGACACGAAGGGAAGAGAAATGAGACACTGATTTCTCTGTGAACAGAAACAGAAATGACACATAAAACAGCCACTATCCTGTGCATAAATAGTAGCAGTCTCTTTATAAAAACATAAAGGACTCATTCTCTGTATGTTTCTTTCTATGCTCCGTTAGATTACCCTGCCACTTCTCTCATTAGTTTTCCCAAAATTATCCATAGCCCAAATCTAGCAGAGAAATAGTTAAACTTACTAAAACTTCTGATTTCAAAGGAAATTAGTTGCTACCTCAAATTAAAGGGAAATCAGCTGTCACAGCTCAAATACCTCGTCACAGCAGCTACCTAGCCATCTAATTCCCGTCCTGGCTCCCCTTATACCCTCCACGCCTCTTCTAATACTTTAACTAAGTATCTTCAAGGGACTAGATTTCTGAAAGACATTCCTGTCAGCTTTTAGTGCTGCTGAAAAATCAACCCACCTGCCACCAGCCGTGTGACAGTTTACATAGTGTTGCCAGGCCCATAATGGTTCAGAGTATCTGTGAATATATTATTTTTGACAGGTTCCTCTCCCAATTAAGGACCACAGAGAACTCTCCGTTCACAGTCAAAATTCCCGGAAGTGTTATCCCTTGGGCAGCTAAGCAGTTTTACAGCTAGAAAAAAAAACAAAGGCTGTGGGTTTTCGGGGAATGTGGGAAGGGGCACGATTCAGCGGCGGCTCCTTCTTTCACATTAGTGGGCAAGTCTTCAGGGGCGGTGCGGACTGCCAATTTGTAGGATGTGAAGTCACCTTCTGCCATGGGCTGTGTGGCAATGGCAAAACTATCTCATAATACCCAAACTTTTGCTTTTGTGGAAGCAGCAGAATCCCAATTATTCTCACAAATACGAGACTCAGAACAGACCAAACCCCATTTGAGGTTTTTCTTTTGGGGACAGACTGAATACATTGGCACCTTTTAAGTAATGACCACTTAAAACATGAAGTGTTTGTATAAAAATACAGGGACATCATAAATAAATTTAAATCTATTCTTGTGGTTCACAATTAGTGATCAACAACAAGTGATTTTCTTTTGCAATTTAACACTCCAGGGCACCGGGGTGGCTCAGTTGGTTAAGTGTCCGACTTTGACTCAGGTCATGATCCCACAGTTTGTGGGTTTGAGCCCTGCGTTGGGCTCTGCACTACCAGCACAGAGCCTGTTTGGGATCCTCTGTCTCCCTCTCTCTCTGCCCCACCCCCCCCACTCTCCCTTTGTCTCTCAAAAGTAAACATTTAACACTCCCAATAACTCCAAAATGTATGAATAATGTTGTACACCAATGACTATACTAGCGGACATGTACTCTATTGCCCATAACAAAATGCATTGAGTGCTTAGTATGTATCGAGCACCTTATATATATACTAATCCATCTAATGCCCATTCTTTAATCTTTTTATTTAGATACTACGGGTATCATTTTAAAGAGAATAAAATGGAGAAAGTAAGTTATATGCTGAATCTAGTATTAAGGAGAACCTGCATTTTAGTCCAGGCAGTCAGAATCCAAAGCCCATGTGCAATTTCTGGTGTTGTATAGGACCCCACATATGAAAGGACCCCCCATTTACATTAATGCTACCTTGCCATTGTCTTGAATAAGAGCAGCAATTTTTGTAGACTAATTATATCAGACTGTAGACCAAATCCATGAAGTTGCTATTCTTGGGTATTCAGAACTAAGATGCTCAGAAAATTCAACCTGCTGGCCCCACCAACAACCCCATCATATAATCTATGGATTATCTAACAGATGCAGGCCCCCCACCAGACTAAGTCTAAAGGACAAGTACTGGATTCACATAATAAATGCATCACTTTAAACATAACTGGAAGCAAACAGTATCTCAATAATGGAAGGGAGTAGGATACTAATCATTTGAAATAATTTGGTCTCTTAAGAATCCAGATGGGGAATTCATAGTCACTCAGATTTGGAAGAGATCTTAGAGGTAATCTGTTTAAACCTCTCAGTGGCATCTGGCCTGTTCAGAAGACTTTATTATTAACATGTTTCTTTCCAATAAAGACTCCCAATATTAAGTTTATTACGTTTTATTTAAGGTTAAGATTAGAAAGTGAGAGCAGATGCATTTAATGTCTGGCTGCTTTAGCACTAAGCTGGATTAAAGGTTTGTTTCATCAGATATCCTTTCTGACAAATGATCCAAACGTCTTTACTCATTCTAAGAATGTAGGTTGAGCCTTCGTGTGTGTGAGAACATTTTTCTCAATTTATGATAATTTCTGTGATTTATGCACAACAGTGATGGAAACAGCCGGGTGTAGATTTCCAAGGCGCAGCGTGGGAGGCACTGTGTGCGCACAAATCCCGTTATTTGTTAATAGGATTTGTCCACATACCTTCTGCCCAGTCTGTTCAATGCTTTGAAATATTGCAGCTGCTTTTCATTTCCTGTTAAATCCGATTGGCAGCAATGTCAATGCTATATAGCTCAACCCACAAACAGAAGCATGCTACAAGCAAGAATACACAGGTGGCAAAATAGTAAGAAATGCCATCATGAAGCAAAGACTTTCCATAGCAGGATGCCATCTGGAAAACTGAGTTACCATCTCTAGGTCCACTTCTAAAGGAAGATTATTTTTATTCTTATTCTTATTCTTATTCTTATTTGAGCGAAAGAGAGCATACGTAAACAAGTGGGGGAAGGGCAAAGGGAGGGAGGGGGAGAGAGAGAGAGAGAGAGAGAGAGAGAACCCTAAGCAGGCTCCACACTGTGGGTGGAGCCTGACTCAGGGCTCAATCTTACTACCATGAGATCATGAGCTGAGCCGAAATCAAGAGCAGGATGCTTAACCAACTAAGTCACCTGGGTGCCCCTAAAGTAAGATATATAATCTTTAGCCGGATACTGATTTATAATACTGATGACTCCATACAGTGGCTTTTGACTGGGGGCAGTTTGCTTCCCCCTGGGCATTTGGCAGTATCTGGAGACACTTTTGATTATCACAACTGAGGGTTAATTTCCATCGAGTGGGTAGAAGGCCAGGGATGCTGCTAAATGTCCTATCACATGCCCTGTGAAAACCCCTCAAAGAATTATCTAGTACACAATTTCAGTAGTGCTGAGGTTAAGAGCCCTGGCCCCAAACATTCTAAACCAATCTAATAATCATAAATGATGGTTTTCCTTTTTTATCACTAAGAACATTAACAGTAATGTCAATTGGGGAACAAAAACACTTTAAAAGGGGCTGATCTGGTTGTACATTTTTGTGTTTGTGACATTCATGAATACATCTCTTGGTAAGTATTTTGACCAAGATAAGGAATACTAATAATGACAAGAGCAAAAGCGGAGGGTTTTTTTTTGTTTATTGATTTTTGAGAGAGAGAGAGAGAGAGAGAGCGCGCACACATGAGTGAGAGAGCACAGACAGAGCCCAAAGCAGGGCTACGACTCACAAATTGTGAGATCATGACCTAAGCTGAAGTCAGATGCTTAACTAACTGAGCCCCCCGGGTGCCCTGCAAAAGCAGATTCTTAGAAATGTTACAGCTAGAAGGGCCTTGTAGTCCAGAATTAGCAAACACTATTCCCTACAATACCAGTTAATAAAATGTACGGGTATCCTACGACTAGGCACACAGGTCAAATGACATAGTGACAAGGTGGCTTAAACAGAAGGAAATAAGTTTTATTTCTGAAGGACCATCCTCAGAACTTGAAAGTGCTCACAGGGACCATGGCTCCCCAAAGGTTATATGCAGTGAACTATTAAATACTCTGCTTCTATAATATCTGTTAATACTGTCTTCAACAAAAGTTCTAGTCCAGCTAATATGTTCATAAGTATCCTATAAAGCTCAAATCATTTGACTTAGAATCCTTCCCAGGAAGGATGAAGCAGGATCAAAAGACCACCTCACCGACTCCATTCTTCCTTCCACAATGCAATTTTTGTTTTGTTTTGTTTAGGTTTGTTTGGTTTTTACAACTGTAACTTTGAAAAGATGGTTTAGGGGTGCCTGGGTGACTTGGTCAGTTAAGCATCTGACTCCTGATTTCAGCTCAGGTCATAATTTCATGGTCTCTTGGATTGAGCCCCATGTCAGGCTCTGCGCTGACAAAGTGAAACCCGCTTGTGATTCTCTCTCCGTCTCTCTCTGCGCCTCCTCTGCTCGTGTGCCTAGGTGCACACTCCCTCCCCCTCTCTCTCTTTCAAAATTAGTAAACATTAAAAAACCTTTCAAAAATAAAAATGAACAAGCTCAGCTACTAGAATTTACCTTGAGGTGAGGGCCTCTGTTACCTCATGTTAAAAATAATCAGTGGCATATTGGAGCCACTCAATGTCTGTTGAACTAACAAATACTCTATTTTATAGATGAAGCATAAGAAATGTAGAGAAGCTAACTTGAAGGTACAAGTTCATTTTTTAAGCACCTTCTTTTTTTTTTTTTACAACAAATAAATCAATAGTTTATATATTGCAAAATAATCACCACAACAAATCTAGTTAACATGCATCAACATACATAGTTACAGATCTTTTTCTTGTGACTCAAACTTTCAAGATGTTCTCTCTTACCAACTTGCAAATATGTAATACAGTGTTGCTAGCCATGGATACCATGCAGTCTTCTAAATCCCTGTAGCTTATTTCATAACTAGAAGTTTGTGCTTTTTGACCTTCTTCATCACTTCAGTCGTCTCTCAATCACGCCCCCCATATGTTCTCTGTATCAATGAGCTTGTTTTTTTGTTTTGTTTTGTATTTTATTTTGTTCCTATTTGAGATTACACGTACAGTTAAGATTCTATGGTATCCGTCCTCCCTACCTGTTTCCATTTGGTTTCTCTCTTATTTGCCCAGTATGAAGAGGGTGGTTTGTCAGGTTTTGGTTTAGTTTTTTTTTCCCTAGAGGCATTTAATTCATACATAGCTGTAGATCCACTGTATCCATGGGAGGAGGTGAGTTCAAGATCTTCCTATGTCACCATCTTGAACCAGAACCTTTGGCTCTGCTTTTTTTTTTTTCCATAATATTTTATTGTCAAATTGTTTTCCATACAACACCCAGTG